>NW_028152125.1:2500-25000 GCF_964638095.1 Poromitra crassiceps
CAAATCAAGCAATCTGATTGGTTCACAGCCATTGTATAATTCCAGTAACCAAGTTCAATAACCCATGGCCATGGGTTATTGGTTGCCATGGCAACTCTCTTACTAAGAGAGTAATAATAAGGCTTACCTCAAATGACAACGTAGAAAAAAAAATGGCGGAGACAGCTGTCAGATCCTTGTGAATCGATCTTCGCTTATAACTTTACTAATACTTTGCAGAAAATGATGTTTTGTACAAGAATAGATGCGGGCTAATGTCTTCTTTGCAAAAGAAAGGCTGTTAACCCCGCATTTAACCCCGCATTTAACCCCGTAACGTTAGTTGGTGTCAACTTCAGTCTCCAGAACGATCCAATCAAATCACCCGCACGTTCTTGCGGTCCCGCCTTACAGTAGTGTTTCAACTGACTCTATCAGAATACCATGCCAGTCGGACTTATAGTATTATTATTATTATTATATTATCATACTTGGAAACCGTTTTATAAAAGCAATAGCACTCGAGCTGCGTGGTGTTGTGGCATATATCCCGCTGATAAGCTGTTATCCCACGAGGCCACAACACACTGGCTCTCATGCTATATTGCTTAATTATAAGACACTAGTGGACCTGTGGGAGTTGGACCCCCCCCCTACCCAGGAGTTATGCCGCATTCATGACGACTCGGCCCGCCGGAGGTTTCAACACGGAACCTCCGGCCCGGACAGATTTGCGTTCACTCTGCACCTCCCGCTCGGGGGGGCAAACCCAAACTGTTGCTATAGCAACCCGCGTTAGCATGGTAGCTACCTACTAGCGAACAATGCTAACCGAACATGTTGAATGCTGAATTTCACACAGAGCGAAACACAGAGGATACAAACACATATGAAACGTTAACATTACATAATTAAGACCTCAAATTGTGTGTTTAAACGTCAACAAACGTTTTTATAATAATTCTGTGATTATCATTAACGATGCAAGTAGCCATTTTGGCTGTGTGACGTCAACTCGGAGAAACCGGAGCTCTGGATGATACCCGAATTTCCGAGCTGTAATTCCGGCCTGAACGACCGTTCAATTCACTTTTTACAGGTCGGAACCCATCTTTTCCGGCGGTCCGAGTTGTCTTGAACGGGGTATTAGACCTTCCACAATCTGCCCCCCCCCCCCCCCCCCTTCCATGGGAGTTGGGACAATCTGACCCCCCGACCCCCCCCCCCCCCCCCTTTCCCCCCGGGAGTTATGCTGCCTTCCAGACAACTGGGACCTTCGGATTTTCTGACCTCCTACTAGAGAAAGTGCACTGGAAAGCCACTCAAAGTGGGAGCTCTGACTTGAAAACTTGGGGGGGGGGGGGGAAATCGACCACGACTACGTTTTTAACTTGACAACCAAACATCTTAAAGTTTCTCCATTGGGTTTACAAAGGATTTCATACGCTCAAGGATGATAGCATTTTCTCAACCCATAGATGTAATCCTTGAACTTGAGTTAAAGCATCAAAATCAGCTAGATTGGATTTACAAGGTTTGATATAGTATTTTGGCGCATGCTTACATAAATGTTAAGCATAGGTGGCCCCCGAGGGGAATCACACGGCAAGTGCAGATGAAGCCCTTAACCTTGGCAGTGCAACGCTCTATCAAACGAGCCACGCGGGAACGCTTCCAAACAAGAGCTGGAGCAGTGAAGTCATCAAGAGTCTTCAGTTTCCCTCATTTCCCCTCTCCCTCTCTCCCTCTCCCTCTCTCTCTCTCTCCCTCTCTCTCTCTCCCTCTCTCTCTCTCTCTCTCTCTCTCTCCCTCTCTCTCTCTCTCTCTCCTCAGTAGAAGACCTTGATGGGACGGAGGACCGTGTGGTGTATGGGACAGAGAACAACAGCACCTTCCTGGAGTGTGTTCCTCGCTCTCCACAGGCTACTGTCACCTGGCTCGTCCAACGGGACGACCGCAAGGACGAGGTACAAAGTGAATGGTTGGGTGGGTCTACAGCAGAAGTGCTGGGTGGGTCTACAGCAGAAGTGTTGGGTGGGTCTACAGCAGAAGTGTTGGGTGGGTCTACAGCAGACGTGTTGGGTGGGTCTACAGCAGAAGTGTTGGGTGGGTCTACAGCAGACGTGTTGGGCCGGGTCTACAGCAGAAGTGCCGAGCTGCGTGCGGCGAGCCCACGTGTGGCGAGCCTGCGCAGCGGGGGAGCCTAGGGTTGCAGCCGATACCCAGTTACACAAAAGGCAAATAAAATATGATCATTTTTACCTCATGGTCATAAGCGGTCATATTGACCACATGGATGAATGTGTAATCAAACGGGGTAAAATGTACTTTATTATTATTTTTTATTTTTTAAGATATCTTAGCATTAAAGGAACACTCCGCCCATTTTCAACCAGCTTTGTATCATTAGAACATCAGTGGTATATCAGAAAACTGTAAACGGTTTTGAAGTCTGTCATTTAATTTGACAGTTATTGAGTGTTAAAATCAACTCTCAATAACTGTCAAACTATTCATCATTCATCTAGTTTGACAGTTATTGAGAGTTGATTTGAGTGCGGAGAGCATGTACTGTGTAGCATTGTAGGCCAAAAACCATTGAAAAGATTATTTCCAACATGTAAATATTTATTTTCACAGAAAAAGATTGTTCAGGGCGAGCAGGAAAAGTGGGCGTGGTCATTTTCATGACAAGGAGTGTTAAAACAAATGATTCAGAATCATGAAAACCCCCTAGTTTGACATTAATGAGGGTCAAGCACTGAAACACCTACAGTAAATGAATTGGAAGTTGGAAACCCTCATTAATTTTCTGCTTGCACCTGTATTACTTCCTGCCTTTTAGACACAACATGGCTCCTGTGAAAAAGGTTTATTGCTTAAAAAATGATCTTAGATTCTAGGGTTGGACGGGTAGTTATGCATCCCCTGAAAGAAATGTTTTGATTAGGAAATTAAAAGAGGCAGACAGAACCAGAGAGGTCCAATGAGAAAGTTACAGACACGCGCGCGCACTCACAGGCGCACACACACACACACACAGTGCCTCAGTAGGATTTATGACATCACTGATGATGTCACAATGTCTATGACATCACTGATGATGTCATAAATCAGTGATGATGTCACCTAAACAGTGACATCATCAGTGATTTATGACATAATTGATGACATCATATACATTGTGACATCATCAGTGATGTCATAAATCCTTCCCAGCAGAGGCTATAAGTAGGACCGGCAAGCTGGTGCCAGCTCCAGGAGAAGGACAAAACTCACCCAGACTCCAGATATTTGAGTAAATCACAGGTACTGTAGAAGGTATAAGGTATTCATCCAGGTTAGTTGAACAAGATGAACAAACAAGACGAAGGGTCAGATGAGCTGCATCTGGAGGAGTCAGTGTGTGACGTGGTGATCAGAGTGGATGATGTGGAATTCAATTCATGTGGAGTCCTCTGCACCTGCAGCCAATACTTCCACGCTCTCTTCACCCATGACTGGACGTCCCAGGACAACATCTACGACATGGCCGGCCCCGTGTCAGCAGACATGATGCGTCTCCTTATAGAGTACGCCTACACCCGCTCTGTCCCGGTGACCGAGGACAACGTGGAGGAGCTGTTGATAGCAGCAGACTACCTCGGCATCATGGGGGTCGTCCGCTCCTGCTGTGAGTTCCTGGAGGTGCAGCTCTGCCCTGAGAACTGCATCGGCATCTTAAAGTTTGTAGACTTGTACTACTGCCCGGACCTGAGGAGCAAGGCCTTTCTCTTCATCCTGGGGCACTTTGAGCAGATCGCCACAGCCTCTGAAGAGTTCCTGGAACTCTCTCTGGAGCAGCTGATGGACATCCTGGCACGAGACGATCTGAACGTGAGACAGGAGAGCACGGTGTTCGAGGCCGTGCTCCGCTGGATCACCCACTCGCCCGAGGAGCGTGAAGGTCACATCTCCATGCTGCTGCCTAAGATCCGCCTGGGCTTGATGACCACCGACTACTTCATCAACCAGGTGAAGAACAACAGTCTGGTTAAAGACAACGCCAAGTGTGAGGCGATCATCCTCGATGCAGAGAGGGCCATGGATGATGTCACCTCCACCAGACCCTCCAACCCTCTGACTCGCCCGCGCCTGCCTCATGCCGTCCTGTTGGCCATGGGAGGCTGGAGTGACAGCGGGCCAACAAATAGCATTGAGGTATATGATCCCCTTGCCGAGCTCTGGGTCAACGTACCAAACGTTGAACTTGAGTCTCCCCGGGCTTCCCACGGCACCGCTTTCCTAAATAATGTTGTCTACTGTGTTGGCGGCTCCCACAGCATGTGGGACAGGCTGAGTACCGTGCAGAAGTTTGACCTCTGTACCCGTACTTGGCACGATGTGGCACCCATGCATAATTCTCGTGGCTCTGTCAGCGTGGCAGTACTGAATGGCAGGATCTATGCTATGGGAGGCTACAGTGCAAACGTCTGTCTCAACAGTGCCGAGTGCTATGATCCTCAGACTGACAAGTGGACTCTGCTCCCACCCATGAATGAGCAGAGGAGCCAGGCCAGCGCCACAGTACTCAACGGCAAGGTGTACATCTGTGGTGGTCACGATGGGAAGAGGTACCTGAACACAGCTGAGTGCTACAACCCAGACACCAACCAGTGGATGAAGATCGCCCCCATGAGCAGCAGGCGCAGCGGCTTGGGCGTCATCGCCTACAGACAGCGCGTCTACGCAGTGGGCGGCTGGGACGCCCCCAACCACCTGCGCAGCGCCGAGGCCTACGAGCCGCTAACCAACACATGGAGCGCCGTGCCCGACATGCTGAATCCACGCTGCCGCTTTGGCATCGAGGTGATGGACGACCAGCTGTTCGTGTGCGGAGGCTTCTACAGAGGCTTCAAACCCTCCAATAAGGTGGAGCGCTACGACGAGAGCACCAACGAGTGGCACGAGGCCTGCAGTATGAGGACGCCACACGTAGGGTTCAGCTGCTGTGTGGCACATGGACTGTCCAACATGGCCGAGTACGCCGCACCTCACCACATCCTGTAACCCCACCCTGGGCCGCCCTGCCTGCTTTTTGGCCTTTTGGCTGATTGCCGATGGCAATATATAAATGTTTTCCACCTAATTTCAGAGCCATCGAGTCTCTCCTGTAGTGGAATTAACACATTATTATACCTACTCTTATCATGATGGCCCACTGGCAGATGCTGACATAAACACAAAGCTTTTCAGAATGTACACATTCACTGAGCATCAAAACTACTTCAACTTACTTAGGTTATGAAAAACCTGCCATATTCTTATTTATGTAACAATTTGGGGTGATATCAGCCATATTGGCAGAAAGGACCCCAGTGGAAATAAGTAGGCTTCTAGTTCGCAACTTTAAGCTACTTTACTGGGCTATCCTTGGATAATTGTTTTCTTCGATTTACATAATGTCCACCATTTTTAAAATGTTTTTACTATAAATGTAATTTGTAATGTTCTTTTTGTATTTTCATCCGAAATAAACTAAACTAAACTAAACGTTTGTGTGTGTGTGTGTGTGTGTGTGTGTGTGTGTGTGTGTGTGTGTGTGTGTGTGTGTGTGTGTGTGTGTGTGTGTGGTCGCTTTCACATATAAGCTGGTGGACTCGGTGCGATTCGGGGGGGTGAAGTTGCAACATTGTTGCGATTTTCATTTGGTCTGGTTCACTTTCACACAGCAATTTGTCACAAGCGCAGCAAACTTTCTGAACACTGGCTACGTTTACATGGACAGTTTCAATCCTCTTTAACTCAGAATTCGATCCCAATCCTCTTCAAATTTATCTTGTAAACACCTAAAGCAGAATGAAAACGGCCAATTCGATGTGAAGTCAAATTCGATGTAAGGGGGTGGTGTAGTTCGTTTCTCAATGCGATTGAAGTATTTTTCTATACATGTGAACGCATTTTCCTCTACGATCCTCTCTAACTCACTGCGGTCTTTCTGCGCATGCCCGTTGTCAGCTCTCCCTCTCGAGGAAGAGCTCTGTCACACTTCAGGAAGGGAGGGGGAATCACATAGATACGTCAAACGCGTCAAACCGCGTCAGACACACCCGGCCCCAGCAGCTGGCGAAACATGGCAGCTTCCAGAGTGGCTGTAGTGTTGACAGTTTCAAATGATGACAAATCAACCACTTTTGCAATATGCAATACATGTCCCGCAAGGTTTCTGAGATTAGAGGAAAGTCTGAGCTGGCGTTACGTTAAACCACCGTGGGGAGGAGGCAGCGGATTTGTTTGGCGTTAACGTTAGCTGTTGTGGTGGCTATGGCTAACTTTAGCTAGCTAGTTGTGGCTACCTTAACGTTACATGCAAGCTAACGTGAAGCTAGCTGCGGGGCAGTCATGATCTATAACGAAACTAATGCGCACATTTACATAAAAGTCAACATCACAGTGTCTTTTCTTTAATCTAGAGGCATCATTTTTCAGTCAAAAGTGAAACGGGCATGCGCAGAAAGACTGCAGTGAGTTAGAGAGGATTGAGATTGGATACTATTTTCTCTTGTAAACTCGCAGGAAATAACGATCAATGCGAATGATTTCATTCGAATGATTTCATTTCGAATTAAAAGGCCTCATGTAACCGTAGCCACTGTCACATGGTCGAAACAGTCACTCATCTATTGGACAGAATAGAGACTGTCAATAGACTTTAACACTCAATAACTGTCAAATTACTTTTTGACAAATTACTTTTTACCCCTCAGGACTCTAAGCCTATATCATCGGGCAGGGGGACAAGCAATGGAAATCAGTCCTGTGACTGCAATTGTCGTGCATTTACATTTTTTTTTAAATGTTCATTAATGTACACCTGTCCCCTATCGAACAAATAAACGAAATTGAATTGAATTGAATTGAATTGAATTGAATTGAATTGAATTGAATTGAAATTAAATGACAGACTTCAAAACCGTTTACAGTTTTCTGATATACTACTGATGTTCTAATGATACAAAGCTGGTTGAAAATGGGCGGAGTGTTCCTTTAAGCTCACAATTGGGTATTTAGATTATAAATTCAAAATGACCACTTCTGGCACCTTTAGTGCCAGAAGTGGTCAGGGAGGCAGCGAAAGAACAAGAACAAAAACACTGACTGGATTTCATGCTACATTTTTCCTCTCTAGCCACCCAAGCTGAGAAAACAGCACCAATACTCACGTCCATTCTCTCTACCTTCTCTCTACCTCACTCCTCTCATGTCTCTACCTCACTCCTCTCATGTCTCTACCTCACTCCTCTCATGTCTCTACCTCACTCTCATGTCTCTACCTCACTCCTCTCTACCTCACTCCTCTCATGTCTCTACCTCACTCCTCTCTACCTCACTCCTCTCATGTCTCTACCTCACTCTCATGTCTCTACCTCACTCCTCTCATGTCTCTACCTCACTCGTCTCTACCTCACTCCTCTCATGTCTCTACCTCACTCCTCTCTACCTCACTCCTCTCATGTCTCTACCTCACTCTCATGTCTCTACCTCACTCCTCTCATGTCTCTACCTCTCTCCTCTCTACCTCACTCCTCTCATGTCTCTACCTCACTCTCATGTCTCTACCTCACTCCTCTCATGTCTCTACCTCTCTCCTCTCTACCTCACTCCTCTCATGTCTGTACCTCACTCCTCTCATGTCTGTACCTCACTCTCATGTCTGTACCTCACTCCTCTCATGTCTCTACCTCACTCTCATGTCTCTACCTCACTCCTCTCATGTCTCTACCTCTCTCCTCTCTACCTCACTCCTCCAGTGATTTATGACATCACTGATGACATCATATACATTGTGACATCATCAGTGATGTCATAAATCCTTCCCAGCAGAAGCTATAAGTAGGACCGGCAAGCTGGTGCCAGCTCCAGGAGAAGGACAAAACTCACCCAGACTCCAAATATTTGAGTAAATCACAGGTACTGTAGAAGGTATAAGGTATTCATCCAGGTTAGTTGAACAAGATGAACAAACAAGACGAAGGGTCAGATGAGCTGCATCTGGAGGAGTCAGTGTGTGACGTGGTGATCAGAGTGGATGATGTGGAATTCAATTCATGTGGAGTCCTCTGCACCTGCAGCCAATACTTCCACGCTCTCTTCACCCATGGCTGGACGTCCCAGGACAACATCTACGACATGGCCGGCCCTGTGTCAGCAGACATGATGCGTCTCCTCATAGAGTACGCCTACACCCGCTCTGTCCCGGTGACCGAGGACAACGTGGAGGAGCTGTTGATAGCAGCAGACTACCTCGGCATCATGGGGGTCGTCCGCTCCTGCTGTGAGTTCCTGGAGGTGCAGCTCTGCCCTGAGAACTGCATCGGCATCTTAAAGTTTGTAGACTTGTACTACTGCCCGGACCTGAGGAGCAAGGCCTTTCTCTTCATCCTGGGGCACTTTGAGCAGATCGCCACAGCCTCTGAAGAGTTCCTGGAACTCTCTCTGGAGCAGCTGATGGACATCCTGGCACGAGACGATCTGAACGTGAGACAGGAGAGCACGGTGTTCGAGGCCGTGCTCCGCTGGATCACCCACTCGCCCGAGGAGCGTGAAGGTCACATCTCCATGCTGCTGCCTAAGATCCGCCTGGGCTTGATGACCACCGACTACTTCATCAACCAGGTGAAGAACAACAGTCTGGTTAAAGACAACGCCAAGTGTGAGGCGATCATCCTCGATGCAGAGAGGGCCATGGATGATGTCACCTCCACCAGACCCTCCAACCCTCTGACTCGCCCGCGCCTGCCTCATGCCGTCCTGTTGGCCATGGGAGGCTGGAGTGACAGCGGGCTAACAAATAGCATTGAGGTATATGATCCCCTTGCCGAGCTCTGGGTCAACGTACCAAACGTTGAACTTGAGTCTCCCCGGGTTTACCACGGCACCGCTTTCCTAAATAATGTTGTCTACTGTGTTGGCGGCTCCCACAGCATGTGGGACAGGCTGAGTACCGTGCAGAAGTTTGACCTCTGTACCCGTACTTGGCACGATGTGGCACCCATGCATAATTCTCGTGGCTCTGTCAGCGTGGCAGTACTGAATGGCAGGATCTATGCTATGGGAGGCTACAGTGGAAACGTCTGTCTCAACAGTGCCGAGTGCTATGATCCTCAGACTGACAAGTGGACTCTGCTCCCACCCATGAATGAGCAGAGGAGCATCGCCAGCGCCACAGTACTCAACGGCAAGGTGTACATCTGTGGTGGTTACGATGGGAAGAGGATCCTGAACACAGCTGAGTGCTACAACCCAGACACCAACCAGTGGATGAAGATCGCCCCCATGAGCAGCAGGCGCTGCCGCTTGGGCGTCATCGCCTACAGACAGCGCGTCTACGCAGTGGGCGGCCAGGACGGCCTCAACCACCTGCGCAGCGCCGAGGCCTACGAGCCGCTAACCAACACGTGGAGCGCCGTGCCCGACATGCTGAATCCACGCAGCTACTTTGGCATCGAGGTGATGGACGACCAGCTGTTCGTGTGCGGAGGCTTCTACACAGGCTTCAAACCCTCCAATAAGGTGGAGCGCTACGACGAGAGCACCAATGAGTGGCACGAGGCCTGCAGTATGAGGACGCCACGCTTCGGGCTCAGCTGCTGTGTGGCACATGGACTGTCCAACATGGCCGAGTACGCCGCACCTCACCACATCCTGTAACCCCACCCTGGGCCGCCCTGCCTGCTTTTTGGCCTTTTGGCTGATTGCCGATGGCAATATATAAATGTTTTCCACCTAATTTCAGAGCCATCGAGTCTCTCCTGTAGTGGAATTAACACATTATTATACCTACTCTTATCATGATGGCCCACTGGCAGATGCTGACATAAACACAAAGCTTTTCAGAATGTACACATTCACTGAGCATCAAAACTACTTCAACTTACTTAGGTTATGAAAAACCTGCCATATTCTTATTTATGTAACAATTTGGGGTGATATCAGCCATATTGGCAGAAAGGACCCCAGTGTAAATAAGTAGGCTTCTAGTTCGCAACTTGAAGCTACTTTACTGGGCTATCCTTGGATAATTGTTTTCTTCGATTTACATAATGTCCACCATTTTTAAAATGTTTTTACTATAAATGTAATTTGTAATGTTCTTTTTGTATTTTCATCCGAAATAAACTAAACTAAACTAAACGTTTGTGTGTGTGTGTGTGTGTGTGTGTGTGTGTGTGTGTGTGTGTGTGTGTGTGTGTGTGTGTGTGTGTGTGTGTGGTCGCTTTCACATATAAGCTGGTGGACTCGGTGTGATTCGGGGGGGTGAAGTTGCAACATTGTTGCGATTTTCATTTGGTCTGGTTCACTTTCACACAGCAATTTGTCACAAGCGCAGCAAACTTTCTGAACAATGTCACATGGTCGAAACAGTCACTCATCTATTGGACAGAATAGAGACTGTCAATAGACTTTAACACTCAATAACTGTCAAATTACTTTTTGACAAATTACTTTTTACCCTCAGGACTCTAAGCCTATATCATCGGGCAGGGGGACAAGCAATGGAAATCAGTCCTGTGACTGCAATTGTCGTGCATTTACATTTTTTTTTTAAATGTTCATTAATGTACACCTGTCCCCTATCGAACAAATAAACGAAATTGAATTGAATTGAATTGAATTGAATTGAATTGAATTGAATTGAATTGAATTGAAATTAAATGACAGACTTCAAAACCGTTTACAGTTTTCTGATATACTACTGATGTTCTAATGATACAAAGCTGGTTGAAAATGGGCGGAGTGTTCCTTTAAGCTCACAATTGGGTATTTAGATTAGAAATTCAAAATGACCACTTCTGGCACCTTTAGTGTTAAACGCAGCATTGCAACGCCATTTTTCCAGCACAAAATCCACCATGTTCCTCTGGGTGCCCACTCCCACACTGATTCTTCATCTGCTTTGAGGTTAGAACTTTTGAGGTTAGATGTTTTGAGGTTAGATGTTTTGAGGTTAGATGTTTTGAGGTTAGATGTTTTGAGATTAGATGTTTTGAGGTTAGATGTTTTGAGGTTAGATGTTTTGAGGTTAGATGTTTTGAGGTTAGATGTTGCTCCAGGCTCAACTGAGTGCCTCAGTCAGCCAAGTATTAAGGCATTACCACCCCTCTCCACTTCCCTGCAAATAAACATTTGGCTGCCACTCTAACTGACATGGCTGCCATGTTTGTGTTGGCACCGACAGACAGCCAGAGAAGCAGAGGGAGATACTGAGAGGGGGAAGGGGCTGGAGGTAGATCTATAGGGAAAGCATGGAATAGAGAAGGAAGGAGAGACTTGGGCGGAGGTAGGAGGTAGGAGGTAGGAGGTAGGAGGTAGGAGGTAGGAGGTAGGCATGGAAGGAAAGAGAGAAAGAGAGACAGGGGAGGCAGCGAAAGAACAAGAACAAAAACACTGACTGGATTTCATGCTACATTTTTCCTCTCTAGCCACCCAAGCTGAGAAAACAGCACCAATACTCACTTCCATTCTCTCTACCTCCTCTCTACCTCACTCCTCTCATGTCTCTACCTCACTCCTCTCATGTCTCTACCTCACTCCTCTCTACCCAGGGCCATAGCCAGGGTTCCGAAATAGGGGAGGTCCAGCAAGGGGAGGCGGATTCGGTGGCGCCCGTCAGGGCGCCGCCGAAAAAAAATTGAGGTTTCCCCCCCCCCTTTTTTAGCCATATTTAGAGTAATATATCATTTTAAATCAACATTAGGATTATACTGTTGTGATGTCATTATTCAGTATATTCTCTTTCATGTCACCACCTGCTCAGCTCTCCTGTCAACATAATTGTAACTAACAAACACAAACTGTTTTAGCCAAATTCATATCAAAATGACACCTACAAACACAGGTACACAACCCAAGCCGTACACAACACACAAAGTCATCATCGATAATAAAAAAAACATACAGAGGGACATTTATTTATTCCTGATAGGAACGATTGAAAAATAAAATAAAATATATTATGTTGTTTTTAACTTTACACCACCTCTTTTTGTTACTTATTGGGTCATGAAACTGAAACCATGCATATAGCCACCTGCATACCTGACTTCGGGAGCTTGGCAATTGGCATCATGCATGATTAGCCAGTAGCATCCCAACGTGTCACACAGGTAACATTACTTAAGAGACAGACTAGACACTTACTTTCTTGGTTGTTGCTAAAAAATCTGTCAGTGTCACTCACTGTCTGTCGTTCACTCGCTCACTGTCTCGCAGCTCGCTCACCTTCAATTATCTCGCCAGGCAGACAGAGAGTCATCACTCACCACCATGCTGCTGCTCTCTCAGAATCAAGTTACCGCGGACGCGGCGTCAGATGACTTCCTGCCTGACCTGCCTTTCGTTTCAAAATAAAAGAGATCCCGTGTTTTTCATGCTTTTCCATGCAGATTGTTTTATTTTTTTCTCTGAAATATTAGGGGAGGTCCGGACCTCCCCGTCCTCATAGCTAGCTACGGCCATGTCTCTACCTCACTCCTCTCATGTCTCTACCTCACTCTCATGTCTCTACCTCACTCCTCTCATGTCTCTACCTCACTCTCATGTCTCTACCTCACTCCTCTCTACCTCACTCCTCTCATGTCTCTACCTCACTCCTCTCTACCTCACTCCTCTCATGTCTCTACCTCACTCTCATGTCTCTACCTCACTCCTCTCATGTCTCTACCTCACTCTCATGTCTCTACCTCACTCCTCTCATGTCTCTACCTCACTCCTCTCATGTCTCTACCTCACTCCTCTCATGTCTCTACCTCACTCCTCTCTACCTCACTCCTCTCATGTCTCTACCTCACTCTCATGTCTCTACCTCACTCCTCTCATGTCTCTACCTCTCTCCTCTCTACCTCACTCCTCTCATGTCTGTACCCCACTCCTCTCATGTCTCTACCTCACTCTCATGTCTGTACCTCACTCCTCTCATGTCTCTACCTCACTCTCATGTCTCTACCTCACTCCTCTCATGTCTCTACCTCTCTCCTCTCTACCTCACTCCTCTCATGTCTGTACCTCACTCCTCTCATGTCTCTACCTCACTCTCATGTCTCTACCTCACTCCTCTCATGTCTCTACCTCACTCTCATGTCTCTACCTCACTCCTCTCATGTCTCTACCTCTCTCCTCTCTACCTCACTCCTCATGTCTCTACCTCTCTCCTCTCTACCTCACTCCTCTCATGTCTCTACCTCTCTCCTCTCATGTCTCTACCTCTCTCCTCTCTACCTCACTCCTCTCATGTCTCTACCTCTCTCCTCTCTACCTCACTCCTCTCATGTCTCTACCTCTCTCCTCTCTACCTCACTCCTCTCATGTTATCCTGGTTTCACAGCCACCATTTGCCCAAATCTCCTTTTGTTTTTACCTTTCATTTCCTCATTCCTTGCTCCGTCTCCCTGAGTTTTTCCTCAAATTAGTACCATGGCTAATTAGTGACCAAGCAGTTAGGTCACTAATTAGCCATTTTTGCCCATTTAGTCAAATAAAATCCTCCGTTAGATCACCCACTCTTTATACTTCCTGAAAGATTCAGCGAGATCGCACGGAAATGGCATAGCTGTGGCCGAACACAATTTCCGCTCTCACACACACACACACACACACACACACACACACACACACACACACACACACACACAGCCACTTCACATTCTTATTATAGGATATCCTGTTATATGTATGTAGGCTAATATGTACGTTATGCATGAAAACACTTCTCCCCCTCGCCCCCAGGTGGAGCTGGATGACCGTGTGATGCGCACAGAGCAGGGTCTCTTGTTTCGCCGGCTCTTCCGTCAGGACGAGGGTACGTACATCTGCCGCTCCCGAGAGCACGGCTTCACGCAGACGCTGGCCCGCCTCACCCTCGACGTCCTCCAGGGGGAGACACTGGGTGAGCTGCTGGCGCGGGACGACGGCGGTCTCTCCGACTCCTTCAAAGAGCGGCCGGCGGGAGGTTACAGAGCCTGGCTGCCGTGCAGCACCTACGGCAGGGGCGGGGCGGCGGGCCAGATGGGCCAATCGCGTTCGTGGTTCAAGGACATCATGCAGCTGATTGGGCCGTCCAACCTGCCGCACGTGGAGGAGTACTGCGAGAGGATGTGGTGCAACGACAAGCTGAGGAGGAAGCACAAAAGCATGCTGGAGAAATACAAGCAGGCGCAGGAGAGCGCCAGGAAGGCTCGCAGCAAGAGCAGCTCCGGAGAACGCAACCGCACGCCACGGGATCTGAGCGCACGGGACGAGTAACAAACCAGACGGAGAGAGAGAGAGAGAGAGATAGAGAGAGAGAGAATGGGGACAACAAAGAGCAGAGGAAAGGGTCATGTCCAGCATTAACTCCTAGACTTTGAAACGTTGGCACTTGGGTTTGTGAGAATGAGGTTAACAGAATATCTGTTTCAGCCTCGTCATTAAGCGGATGGAATCTTCATTCCACTTGATACACTCATTTCCTTCACTGGATTCTGTCAAATCAGCAGGTGTGCCTGTAGGACAGGTGCTCAACAGGTGTGCCTGTAGGACAGGTGCTCAACAGGTGCTAGGGGTTGTTCCTGGATGTGGCCCAAAAGAGACAAAAGTGGGTTGCTGTGGAAAGATAGCACAAAAAGAGACTGATCTTGAACTGAACTCATACCTGTTGTTGTTGTTGTTGGTGATGATGATGATAATGATGATGATGATGAAGAGGAGACAGAGACTCAAAACGTGACAACAGGGGACAACCTTTTCCTCCCGTTACACTTCAAACTCTTGGTTATAAAGGATCGTTTCTTCACCCTCACACCTTCACCTTCATCCTCACACCTTCACCCTCACACCTTCACCCTCACACCTTCACCCTCATCCTCACACCTTCACCCTCACACCTTCACCCTCACACCTTCATCCTCACACCTTCACCCTCACACCTTCACCCTCATCCTCACACCTTCACCCTCACACCTTCACCCTCACACCTTCACCCTCACACCTTCACCCTCATCCTCACACCTTCACCCTCACACCTTCATCCTCACACCTTCATCCTCACACCTTCATCCTCACACCTTCACCCTCACACCTTCACCCTCATCCTCACACCTTCACCCTCATCCTCACACCTTCACCTTCACAGACATTTACAGCTACACATACTGCTTTCATGTCTGACATTTTTCACATAACGCAGGGCTTTCTTCTTTCTTCTTCTACTGAGAAGAACTTAGCAAACTTCAGAAAGCTTCAGATTGAGAGAACTTCTGGATGGACTTCACCAGCAGTAGAATCAGTTCCCAGTATAGACACAAGCTGTCCCAGGATACCTATTTAATGAACAGTTTAGGTTTGCCCATATTGTAGCGTAAATTGTCTTTTATAATTTTTAAGATGAAGAAGAATGCCCCATTCCAACTAATTGAGATAGAATTAGATAGATATCATAGATATTCTCAAATTTATTTTAGGTTTCAGACATCAACACCATCTGGGTTTACAGAAAGTAATCAATTAAAACATAAGTGCAAAATACAAAACTAACTCCCCGGCAGCACTGAGTGAGCGCTTTGTCCTGAAACATTTCGACTCACCGACGACGATTGAACCTGCTGCAAAGAGTTATCTTCCACCATCGCATCTCCTACCAGTCCCTATAGGAAGAAGACATTTAGGTCAGAGGGATTTTGCAGTTTATTATATAATGCTACATTATTAATCCATTTCTTTTTCTCACGTTGGTTCTTTCACACATTTTGATTTAAAGAAAAGAAAAGTCCACACACAGTCTAATGCTGTCCCGTGCTTTAATTATCCCCTCCACAAACAAACAACGTTTCGCCCAGCAAGGGCTTGGTCAGCTTTACATAATAATAATAATAACAATAAATTCAATTTATATGGCACACTTTAAAATCCATGGACTTCACAAGGTGCGTTACAGATGCATGATAAAAGCAATCAAGCAATCAATCAAGCAGAAAAAAAATATTAGATTATAGATAACGTGTGTCGATTTACATGATATTATTGCTTGTGGGCACTTCACTGATTGGCTGACTGATTGAGGTGGGGGTGTATATAAAGTCTGGGTGGAGTAACAGCCTGTAAACCTGACCAAGCCCTTGCTGGGCTTGGTCAGGTGTGTTGTGATCCAGCAGCAGTGTTTTGAGGAGTCCGGTGGATGTGTGCATTATGTTTTCTGATCTTCTTTCACACATTGCAATCACTCGACTCGTTTCCTTTCCACCTCATATTCCGTGGTTGTCTCTCGCCCTGCACTTGTTACAAAATGCTCATGTGCTATTTTAGCTCAAAGTACTTCATCTTTTACAAGACAAAAGGAACGACATAACTGGCTCTATATACTATATATATATATATATATATATATATATATATATATATATATATATATAGATGTATATACAATACATATATATACAAGATGATCAGTGACATGGAATCCTGCAATCACACACATGGTTAAGCAATCAATGAAGCATACATAGACACACATGCCAGTGCACTTGCACACACGCACACACACACGCACGCACACACACACGTACACACATGCACGTACACACATACACACACATACACACACGCACGCACGCACGCACACACACACACACACACACACACACACACACACACACACACACTATGTAAACTGAATTCCCACTCTGCACTGAATGCAGAACAGAATGCTTGACTAGATCAAACTGGAACTTAGGATGAGACGAGTGTTGATGCTTCAACAGATTAAAGGCACATTGCTTTCTTTTTATTGCTCTGGGTTGAAGTTTCCATTAAATGTTATAGATCACCTCCCCCCCCCTCCAGCTTTAAAGGGATATTTCACAGTTATAGATCACCCCCCCCCTCCTAGCTTTAAAGGGATATTTCACAGTTATAGATCAGCCCCCCCCCCTCCTAGCTTTAAAGGGATATTTCACAGTTATAGATCACCCCCCCCCCCCCTCCAGCTTTAAAGGGATATTTCACAGTTATAGATCACCCCCCCCCCCTCCTAGCTTTAAAGGGATATTTCACAGTTATAGATCACCCCCCCCCCCTAGCTTTAAAGGGATATTTCACAGTTATAGATCACCCCCCCCCCTCCCCCCTCCAGCTTTAAAGGGATATTTCACAGTTATAGATCACCCCCCCCCCCCCCCTCCTAGCTTTAAAGGGATATTTCACAGTTATAGATCACCCCCCCCCCCCCTCCAGCTTTAAAGGGATATTTCACAGTTAGAGATCACCCCCCCCCCCTCCTAGCTTTAAAGGGATATTTCACAGAGGGTTATTCTCATGTTTTAGGTGGTCATGGTCAGCCACCAATATTGGCTACCTTGGAATCTTCAGGCAACTCCACTCACTGAAAACTAATACCCAGGTAATATGTTACAGGTTACATGTTGTTATTAATATAATACCCAGGTAATATGTTACAGGTTACATGTTGTTATTAATATAATACCCAGGTAATATGTTACAGGTTACATGTTGTTATTAATATAATACCCAGGTAATATGTTACAGGTTACATGTTGTTATTAATATAATACCCAGGTAATATGTTACAGGTTACATGTTGTTATTAATATAATACCCAGGTAATATGTTACAGGTTACATGTTGTTATTAATATTGAAATGTGTGGTTAAAGAAAACGTGCCTGCATGCTCATAGTGACGATGCCTCCATGATTGGAATTTGGAAACCCTCATTAGTGTTCTGCTTGCACCTGTGTTTACTCTGCCTTTTCGACACAAAATGACCCCCGTGAAAAGGGTCTATTAGCCCTTTTCACAGCTGCCATTTTGTGTCTAAAAGGCAGGGGAAACGCAGGTGCAACCAACTCACTAATTAGGGCCCCAGCACTGGAACACCTAAATGGACTGGAAGTTGGACACCCTAATTAAGGTTTTGGTGCACCTGTGAAACTTCCTGCCTTTTAGACACAAAATGGTGGCTGTGAAAAGGGTCTATAGAGGGAACAATGGAAGGGCTCAACTGCAATGTTCGACTGTTCATGCTCTGTGTGCTTTGTCAACACTGTTTTTAAAACGCTTCCTGGTTTGAACACAGGATTATCCACGTCTTTATGTTTGTTAAACGGGCTAAAAGGGATGCAGAAAAGATAGGCCTTGAATTAGCTGACACAAAATAACGTAACTTGTGGTCAACCTTGGCTTTATTTAAGGAAAAACAGCGAGAACAGAGCAGCTACTCACACCCATTAGTTCATGAGCTGCGGAACTCCAATATGGCCGCCAGTCTATTATGGAATTTTATGGAGTTTTATTATTATTATTCTATTCTGGGATTCCCGTTGTTTAAAAATAGTCTGGCAAAGCTTCCTCCAGTGAAGTCATTGACTTCTTGGTGGCCTTCATGGCCTGTGAATTGCTTCTTAAAGGAGGAAAGAAAGGGGGGAGGAGATACCAATGAAGAAGAAAAAGAAAGGTACTAAAGCAAAAAATAACACAGGTCGTGTGAACGCTGAACTCACTAAAGATGATATAAAATAACAGGTTGTGTGAACGCTGAACTCACTAAAGATGATATCTCCACTGAAACATCCTCCCACAAGCACATGTTTGACTCGGCCACAGTTTATTTTCTTAGTTTGAAGATGGTGAGAGCGATTATTTCGGCTCAACCTCAAGTGTTTTCTCTACAAATACTGCTTATGATGTCTATCTGGACAGAGTGATAGAATGATAAAGGAGGATGATGTGCCTGAGAGGGAGCGAGAGAGAGAGAGAGAGAGAGAGAGAGAGAGAGAAACTTGGCGTATCTAGAAAATAATTGTCCCAATGAAAGAATTGGGTGGAAACGCGCAAATAATTAATTGATATGGTACTCTGCTCAGTCATGAATTAATTTGTATTAATTTGATCCATCATCATTTTCACTTATACCAGGACATAAAAAGATACTCAACCTAAGCAAGGACACTATGCCTCACCAAATAAAATACAAAATACTAATATTGATTTCTTTATGTGGTGATATCATGTTTGTGCTTGAGTTAATGCCCATGGCTTTTAACTGTATATAGTGTGTAATATCATCTAAGATAGAAAATCCTCCAATGCTGCATGCAGTCTCAGAGCTACTCTAAACACTGGCCCTGCTTTTGCTCGGCAGTGTCTTGAGACAAATGCAATACGAATACAGAGAGATACAGCATCTGACACAAAGAGGGAAGTTATGCTTTGTGTGTGCACATTTAAACGTGTCATTACAAGTTCCAGGCGGGGAATATGCTGTTAGTGACAATACAAATGGTCAGTTGTCAGTTTGTCCATGCTTTGTTGGAACATCTCAAGAATATTTTTTTGGAAAGTATTAACGCACGATAGATTCAAGATGGAAGGGTATAGACATTGTGGATCTTGCTGCAAAGCATTCACATGCATCACAGTTCAGTAGAATGTTAGTGTATGTAGTGTATACAGTCTTGCTTCTCACATTTTAGATTCACTCTGATGCAGTCCACCGATACAGTATAGCAGGGGTCGGCGGCAACCTTTTTCATATGAAGTGCCATTTTCAAATTTGCTTGTCAATCAGTGTGCCCGGGTTTTTTAGCTGGAGGACCTGACGTTGTCAGTCTTTTGCATCAACATTCTAATCTGCTCTCTGCTACTTTGGAATGTAGTAAGGTAAGCAAGGAGGCTAACCAATCAGAGGCAGAGTAGTGTGGGTCAATATCCTAAACTAGGCATCTGATTATGTTGATGTCATCAGTAGTGACATCATCACTGATCATAGCCTTGTGTGTGTGAGTAATTCAGTGATGATGACATCACAGTGGGACAGACAGAGACAGACACAGAGCCCCAGCTCCCATGTATGATGATGATGATAACGGGCCATGCTACTGCAAATAAGTCCTCTGGCATTTCAACATTTCTACAAAATAAATCTCAATTGTGCACTTCTATCTATAATTGCTACTGTGTGCCGCTGGTTAGTCCTCCGCGTGTGGCATGCCAGAGGTGGCACCCGTCATGCCAGAGGTGGCACCCGTCATGCCAGAGGTGGCACCCGTCATGCCAGAGGTGGCCCCCGTCATGCCAGAGGTGGCACCCGGCATGCCAGAGGTGGCACCCGGCATGCCAGAGGTGGCACCCGTCATGCCAGAGGTGGCACCCGTCATGCCAGAGGTGGCACCCGTCATGCCAGAGGTGGCACCCGTCATGCCAGAGGTGGCACCCGTGCCCTATGGTTGCTGACCCCTGCCTGCAGTGTAGGTTGTGTGTTCAGTCCTGTTTTCTCAACACTTCTAAAAGAGACTAAAAACACAATCTAATGTATAAATGTAATATTTTGTGTATTATTGTGTTCTTTGAAAAGGTCGTCAATTCATTCTTTGGGGAAGATTAAATAAAACACTCATCAAGGTAAACTGAAATTACATATTTCTATGATATGCAGATTGGAGTTTTAATTACAAACATTTGTTAGAGGCAGAGCATGCTCCGCAGGAAAACATAATCTCATTGGTTGAGTTTAAACGTCAATGGGCGGAGCCAAAGACAACTCTCTACAAAATAAAAAATTACTTAATTTTTTTTATTACAAATTAATTATATTATATTATATTTCTCATTCCTTCGTGACCATGGCATTCATGTTGTTGAAGGTCACAGATAATTTAGCTATAGCCTGGTTTGTATAGTTTGAAAGTGGGAGATCAGCTAGGATAACGAGCTAACATAGATGCAGTGCACATTCATAATATTGGCTTCCTCTTTACCTCTTACCCTTCTCACTGGGGTTCAGTCCAACGTCCAGAAAATAGTCTTTTTATTTTTTGCTCCACCCATCAAGCTTTACCTCAACCAATGAGATTATTTCTGTCTCCAAAGCATCAACCAATTAGATTATTCCTGTCTTCAAAGCATCTGCCCCTGAGAAATGTTTGTGTAACTTCAACCTAGTCATTGATAAATCTGTATTAAAGCCCATTCTTTGTAGTTGTCGCTTTTGTAATGTGTTTTTCTTGAAGGATGAGCAGGTGGCTTTAGTATATTTTGGCTGATAATTGACCTGAAATGGACCTGAAAGGGGTTCGATCAGACCTCTCATGGATTAAAACAGATTTTTCTTCTGGTGCGTGTTTCAACAAGCCTGGGTCCAAAAGCAAAGCAGACATTTAGTGAATATAGGTGCCATTCTGAAATGTGTTTAAGGACCTTCAGATTAAAAATCAACACTAACTTGGTGAACTGTCCCTTTCTTGTCTACTGTAAAGCTTACTGGTTGTGGGGCCTAATTTATATGTATTTATGTTTTATTTAAACGTCTTTCCTACATGCATGCGGTGTACGTGTATGCTATTTAACAAGATTAAAATGTTTTTTCTAACATAAGGCCCATTTCTGACTGTGTTTTTGAAAGTCTGATTGAAGAAAGGATTGTGTGTGTGTGTGTGTGTGTGTGTGTGTGTGTGTGTGTGTGTGTGTGTGTGTGTGTGTGTAGTTTTGCAGAGTGCGAGTGCGTGAGTCCGCTCCATCACCCCTCTTTGAGAGTCTGGCCATGCGTGTGATTGTAGGGTAATTGGGTTGTAACATGCGTGTGATTGTAGGGTAATTGGGTCGTAACGTGTGTGTGATTGTAGGGTAATTGGGTTGTAACGTGTGGAAAAGCACAGGAACAATGACTGCCTGTCGCTTCAGCAAACAGACACCAGCTCATAAAAGCCAAAGCTACGAGCAGCCCCACTAAACAGCCTCACAGCCTGCCAGTTACTGCAGCCACATAAACACACACCTATAGAATGCTTATACACACGTTTGCACACATCTATGCAAAGACATGAATACTGTGTATAAGCACAACAGCACACAATATGTATATACACCACCCCCCCCCCCCACACACACACACACACACACACACACACACACACACACACACACACACACGCGGGCGTGCTATGTTCACACACTCTCTATAAAACTCCAGAATGCCATCTCTGACGCCAGTCTCTGCTGTATAAAAATCGCACGTTATCGCGAATATCACGAAAACGTGCAACGAAACTCTTCGCAAAGTCTGAGCACAAGTGTCATCAATGAGCCGCACGTTTTGATGTCTCACATGTCTATGTAGTGTGGAAACTGTAGGACAAAATGGCGAACACAACTTTTGGATAGAATAAAATATAAGAATAAAATGAAGTATGAGAGATTCCAAGATTGTGCCTGCCTACCAGCAAGCACAATAATAAAGGTAATATACTGTAAGTGAAACTCTGAACAACACTTGTGTGAAAAGAGAAGTGAACTAGTGAACTGGTCTCTGATGGTTGGGAACAGTACGTGGGTTCAGACTGTGTCCATACCGTTGTACTGGTTTCACTCTACAGAACTGATGGTTGCTGGGAACAGTACGTGGGTTCAGACTGTGTCCATACCGTTGTACTGGTTTCACTCTGCAGAACTGATGGTTGCTGGGAACAGTACGTGGGTTCAGACTATGTCCACACTG
>NW_028152125.1:27500-32500 GCF_964638095.1 Poromitra crassiceps
CCCCCTTCCCCCTAGGAACACACCCACACACATTAGTTCCTAGGTGCAATCTAGACACTTCTATTGCACATCACATTACAGGTAATACCTGGATTACCTGGAACGCTACAATATATATATATATATATATATATATATATATATATATATATATATATATATATATATATATATATATATATATATATATATATATATATATATATATATATATATATATCTACACTGCCACCTCTATACATAAAAAAAAGTTATATATATATGACTTACTGACTTATGGTGTAGGGCTTACCTACACTGCCACCTCTATACATAAGAAAAGTTATATATATATATATATATATATATATATATATATATATATATATATATATATATATATATATATATGTCTTACGGTGTAGGGTCTACCTACACTTCCACCTCTATTATACATGAAAAAGTGATACTTTGTTGCAACACACAGCAGATGCAACAGTACAAACTATAAACAGATCTGTCTTCTTGCTAAATCCCAAACACAACCACCAACCGCACCAGCAGCTAAAATACACAAGTGCTATCTCACATTTACACACACACACACACACACACACACACACATAGACATGCATTTACTTTTCAGACACACACACACACACACACACACACACACACACACACACACGCACGACCACACAGTCACAACCGCCGTCACAGTAAACAACCCTTTTACACACACTTAGTGTAATGGCTTGTTGCAGTGTGACAGGCAAACACCCCGTGCAGTTGTTTAGATTGCGTATATGCTTGGTTGCTTTCACTTGGCTTTGTAGTGCTTCAACCTCAGGCTAAACTTGAGCTCAGACTAGTAAACGTTCCTCTATCATTGGACACGATCATAAAGCTGTAATTACAGTCATTCACGGAGCGCGGGATGATCTCATCTTCCACTCACTTTTTAGTGTCAGCCATATCACAAGTTAACCGCTGTGAAACGTTGTGACTTCATGCTGACGTTCATGTAAAAGCACAGATTGGGTTCAATCTCCTCATTCTCCCTTTGGTGATTTGTTTTTTGATCATTTATTATCTCCTCCAATGCGCCAATAGACCCTTTTCACAGCCACCATTTTGTGTCTAAAAGGCAGGAAGTAACACAGGTGCACCGAATCCTTAATTAGGGTTTCCAACTTCCGGTCCATTTAGGTGTTCCAGTGCTGGGGCCCTAATTAGTGAGTTGGTTGCACCTGTGTTTACCCTGCCTTTTAGACACAAAATGGCAGCTGTGAAAAGGGCCCATTCAACCATGCAGGAGAGGATTTGAGAGAAAGCAGTAAATAGTTTGAGGTCTTAGGTCCTTCAAAGTGAGCCAGTGTCTCCTTCACGTCTGAAGATCCTGGCAGCTGTGTGTCAATAGAAAGTGTGTAATTAGCCGAGGTGTTTTCTAACGAGATGACAAAAATACGTTTCATCATTGTGGTGCAGCAACGGTGCAGCAGAACAGTGAACAGGCGGCCTTTTAGCTGGGCAACGTCGCACGTTGGCGCGGCTTCACATGGGAACGAGAGGTAACCGTTTGAATTTTTGCAGAATTCAATAGAAATCTACGTATTTGAATTCTGCAAAATGAGGTGTGAGTGAGGTCAGTAAACGCACACATAACCCAGCCGCTCTGAGATGCTTCGTACCAAAGCAAACCAAAGAGACCAGAGAAGAAATGTCTAACGATGGTGAGCCCAGCTTTCTCTGGACGGAGTGAGTGCTCACTGCTGTTCTGAACTTCACCTACCCGACCCTGGAGTTTCATTTGGGCACACTTTCAAAATGCTTTATACTTATTTTACAGACAAGCTCAACCAAGACCTAAACTATGGATTTTCAATGCCAAATTGACTGCGTGTCAGAACAGATATTATACAGAACAGCATATTCTAAACCTATTACTTTTTTAAATGCTATATGTCAGAGTTATCATACTTTTTCACATCAAGAAAGGACCTCTGAACTGACACAAATGAGAGCACAGACACAGCTTTTGCTTTTAAATGTTCTACAGAAAGTGTATGAAACCTATGACCAAAACACTCGTGCCGAGTTTAGGAAAAGTATTGGGAAAACACGTGCTAGCAATCATCCAAAACAAGATGGGTGTTCAGTACTTTCACATAAAACGCTCGTCTGTAGAGCAGTGTATGTAAACTTTCACCTTTACATTATATATGGACACAGCATTTAACCACACAGATACTTCAGTCCAACAATGCCTCTGCTTATCGCGGCTGGACAGAGAAGCCATTATTTCTACATAGGAGAAAGTGACATGTGATATGTAAGCAAACCACAGCTTTACGATGGTTGTAAATACTCTATACGTTTGAGATGTTGAACTGGGACTGGGCCGGGCTGAACCCTCCACATGATATACTGGATCTTGACATGGTAATGTAGGGATTACTTTTAGGCAGTGTGACTTATTGCTCTGCTATGAATCACTGCTTTCTGCTGATTTCACCTAGTGGGGAAAAAACCCTTTTGGATCCATCAGGTTCAAGATATTCATAAGAGAATATTGCTCTCTGTCTCCACGTCTCCGTCACCATTCTGACATCCTAAACAGACTTTGATGAAATGTACTTTATTGATGGTCTTTAGTTTGCATGATTCATAGCTTATGTGGCTTTTTGAAGGAGGTAATATAGTTTCCATTCATTTATACAGAGGATTATATAATCGGATTTAAAGCAGCTACGAGCAACTTTTTCGATTGTTATTAAACAGTATAAATTTAATATGAATGCATCACATCTTACCTCTAATAGTCGACGAGACCAACGCAGAGTAGTCTCGCTTGAACCCCGAGTGAATCGGCCAGTGTTAGTCTGTCTGTGGCCAGGGCAGATCAGGAAGTGAAATGAAACGGTTTGCAGCAGCCACTTCAGCCATAACCACAAAATAACTTCCAAAAAACCTGTTAGAATATAACGAGAGATGTCCCGAGAGTATGCGTGGCGTTCACATTGTTTATGTTATGTTGCTAGGCAGTGCAAACGGCGTAGGCAGGCAGCTGCGTTTCACTTCCGGGTTTCACTTCTGCGTTTCACTTCCGGGTGTAGCCGGGCCGGCAGTAGGAGAGAGAGAGAGAGAGCCCCCTGTTGACGCGAGTTTAGACAGACACAGACTTAATAATCACCTAAGGGAGCAATCTCCGATTGACACGGCTTTGGTCTCAGCTACTATTATAGGTAAGATGTGATGCATCAATATTATATTATATATTATAATTTAATTAATATTGTAATTATACTGTTTAATAACAATCGAAAAAGTTGCTCGTAGCTGCTTTAATCGCTTCGATATCTGAAGAATAAAATCAGCTTTGTGTGCTACAATTTCCACATGTCCAAAAGCTGAAAGATGATACAAAATACTGGGCCAAAACATATAGCGGTGGTGAAGCATGCGTGCCAGAGCTCTGTGAGTTATGTCTCATAATGTTACTGACTTTGTTTTGGGATCATATCAGCAATGCTTCACTGCAGATTGGTTTGGATCTTAATTGATTAATGAAGCTCTATGGGGGACGATATGTCTCGGTCGGGCGTATAACATCTGATTTTTTACTCATATGGTAATGTGTGCATTCTTCTTGTGTATGTCTGCAGCATGCAGAAACCATATGGCAGCTCATTTCCCTGTCTATGCAGCCATGAGAATATCTCAACAACAATCAGATCATCTGTAAATACACTTTTAAATACATAAAAACAATAAAAATACAGCCAAAGCTAAATACAGCCAAAGCTCTATCAGAATAAGTCTTTTGTTTATAGCTGTAATGAATGAGTCCAATTTGAATTGTAGCATGCATGATGTAGACGTGTGATGTTTTCTCAATTTAAAAGATAACTGTCCATCTCAAGAAAGTCGCAGTTTTTCGTAAAACTGAAAAGTAAAAAGTGGTTTTGTATGAACTACATCTCTCTATTGATTAGGTCACACCAACACCAACATGGCCTGGCGGGAGAGAAAGTGATGATGTCACTTCCTGTTACATGTTTTACGACAAACTGCGACTTTCTTGACTTGCAAAGTTAACTTTTAAAGTGACAAACATCATATGGCACAATTCAAACAGGATATAAACAAATATTGTTTCTTGCCATTCACCTGCACTCATATTTTTTTTGCTATGCTGGTTCGTATAGGGCCCTACCAGAATGGGTGTGGCTTTAATTGTCATATTTATTATTGATAATTTATTGCAATTTGTGATTTTTCCCCCCAGCAGAAAGCCTGACAAGGATTAGCAGAGAAGAGGGACAACACAGTTTATTGAATATTATGGAATATGACATGTTTATATTTGCACTAATTAGATGAATGTTTCAGGTTGGGTGCCCAGAGGATGATAGATGTCTGAGGTGGTGGAAGAGGTGAAGAAATAGCAATAGAATGTACCACATTGATGCTACATCATGTTACATGAATTCACAAGCTTTCTTTCTCTCAGGCAGGTTTTTCTTTAACTACGGGCCAAAAGCACAACAAAAATAAGTTGTGTGGCTGTTCCAGGTTGGACATGCAATCCTGGGCTCCAGTGTGAGATTACATGTATTCAAATAATTATTCCACTCACAAATGTGAAGCAGCTTTATAAGCCCTGGTTTAGGGTAATTGCATCAGCTCAAAACAGTATAATTGCCTGTGAAGCGGGTTTCCCAGTCTGCCGGCTGGCCTCTGTCGCTCCGCTTGATTTCTGGTTGACTAAAAACAAGTTTCCTCTGGGCTTTGGATCCTGCAGAGGCACCTTTGTTCTGGCTGTGATCAGAACCACTGGAACAGTCTGCTCAACCCATCTGGACTGAT
This sequence comes from Poromitra crassiceps, assembly GCF_964638095.1. Classification (NCBI taxonomy): domain Eukaryota; kingdom Metazoa; phylum Chordata; class Actinopteri; order Beryciformes; family Melamphaidae; genus Poromitra; species Poromitra crassiceps. Next base: position 32,349 of record NW_028152125.1, read on the forward strand.
TGGAGGTATGAAGTCTGCTTTTTATGTCTGGGTGCTGGAAAGCCTCAGCCTCACTCGGACTGACTGCAGACCAGGCGCTGCCCTGAACTGGAGGTGTTACAGTGTGATAATTTCTGTTACGTTGGTTTAATTTTCAACTTTGATTGTTTTTA
>NW_028152125.1:42500-44644 GCF_964638095.1 Poromitra crassiceps
CTAGGTGCTAGCTCGTGGGCGAGCTAGGTGCTAGCTCGTGGACGAGCTAGGTGCTAGCTCGTGGGCGAGCTAGGTGCTAGCTCGTGGACGAGCTAGGTGCTAGCTCGTGGATGAGCTAGGTGCTAGCTCGTGAGCTAGGTGCTAGCTCGTGGATGAGCTAGGTGCTAGCTCGTGGATGAGCTAGGTGCTAGCTCGTGAGCTAGGTGCTAGCTCGTGGACAAGCTAGGTGCTAGCTCGTGAGCTAGCTCATGGACGTGGATGTGATCATGCACATGCTAGGAGGATTAGCCTGTCATCATGAATGAATAGTGACTCACTCTGCAGGCAGATTGTATTGATTTAATCCTAAAATGATTTCTTGCTAATGCTAACCCCGCCATTCAAAACCTCACCCTTTGCAACATTTTCCATGACAGATGCATCTCTATGGCCAAAAGAGTTCCTGTTTGACACGATTTTGTTTCCCCAAAGTCTCAACAGCTTCTCTGTGACCAAGAAATCAGATAAGAACCATATTGATGGTGTAAAAACACACCGGCCGGGCCAAGTCAAACGTTGTCCTGTTTTGTGTTTTCTGGCTCTCGAGGATGTTTAGAGACAATCAGAGAAGCAGTTCCTCTTTGTTGTATAGGGAGAGAGACAAGGCAGCTGTAAAATCAGAATTACAATTGATGGAATCACCAGTATATATATATATATATATATATATATATATATATATATATATATATATATATATATATATATATATATATACTGCCCTGCAAAGCTAAAAAGGGGTAACTCGCCAGAGTGTAGAACTGAGAAAAATGACTTTAAAGTTTTGTTGTTGCCCAGCCAAATGTATTGTAGGAAGAAAACTGGAAATGTGTTAATTATTTGTTTATTTAATGTAGTTATTTATCTACATAATTTTTTTTAGCTCAAACTTGACCTTTGACCCTTATTTGGAAGTTACCTTACTCTGGCTTTGCATTGTCTGCAAAATAATAAGGGGTGATGCCAAGCAAAAAGACAGTAACTTCAATTTGATCCTTCATTTGGTTGCTTATCACTATATAAAACCAGTATATGTGATAATAATGATAACATAGACATGAAATCTAGTGTTCATGGCACAATTACGCTTAATATAATATACGTATAAATATAATATAACTAGATTATCAGGCCGCTACACATCCTTCAAGCCTAGTTTGGTGGGACTCTTGTTGGCCCGTTGTGTTTCTGTGTGTTGGCGCCTCGGGGGTTAATGTCATATGAGCTGGCTCCTCGGGGGTTGATGTCGTATGAGCTGGCACATCTGGGGTTAATTTCATATGAGCGGCACCTCGGGGGTTAATGTTGTATGAGCTGGTACCTCAGGGGTTAATGTCATATGACCTGGCGCCTCGGGGGTTAATGTTGTATGACCTGGTAGCTCAGTGGTTAATGTCATATGAGCTGGCACCTCTGGGGTTAATTTCATATGTGCGGCGCCTCGGGGGTTAATGTTATATGAGCTGGTACCTGGAGGGTTAATGTTATATGAGCTGGTACCTGGAGGGTTAATGTTGTATGAGCTGGCACCTCTGGGGATAATGCCGTATGAGCTGGCACCTCTGGGGTTAATTTTATATGAGCGGCACCTCGGGGGTTAATGTTGTATGAGCTGGTACCTCAGGGGTTAATGTCATATGAGCTGGCGCCTCAGTGGTTAATGTTGTATCAGCTGGTACCTCAGGGGTTAATGTCATATTAGCTGGTGCCTCGGGGGTTAATGTCATATGAGCTGGCACCTCTGGGGTTAATTTCATATGAGCGATGCCTCGGGGGTTAATGTTGTATGAGCTGGTACCTCCGGGGTTAATTTCATATGAGCAGTGCCTCTGGGGTTAATGTGGTATGAGCTGGCGCCTCGGGGGTTAATGTTGTACGAGCTGGCACCACAGGGGTTAAATTTGTATGAGCTGGCGCATCAGGGTTAATGTGGTATGAGCTGGCACCTCGGGGGTTAATGTCGTATGAGCTGGCGCCTCGGGGGTTAATGTCATATAAGTTGGCGTCTCTGGGGATAGTGTTGTACGAGCTGGAGCCTCGGGGGTAAATGTGGTATGAGCTGGTACCTCCGGGGTTAATTTCATATGAGCGACGCCTCGGGGGTT
>NW_028152125.1:44844-70760 GCF_964638095.1 Poromitra crassiceps
CCTCCTTCCATCCTCCAGGCACCCTCACTAACACTCCCGACTCCAATCCTGCTCCTCGGCCCCCTGTCCCTGGATTTCCTTCCTTCTCTCCTCTCTCTCCTGATGAAGTGCTTAAACTCATCAGCTCAAACCGAGCCACTTACTGCCCCCTCGATCCTATCCCTTCCTCTCTCCTCCAAACCATCTCACCTAACATATCTCCCTTCCTCACTACCTTCATTAACTCCTCTTTGTCCTCTGGTCTTGTCCCGCCTGCTCTAAAGACTGCAAGAGTCAAGCCTCTGCTTAAAAAACCCTCCCTTGACCCTACTGCTATTCACAACTACAGACCTGTCTCTCTTCTCTCATTCCTTTCCAAAACCTTCGAACGAGCAGCGTCCGAACAACTTTCTCTCTATCTCTCCCAAAATGACCTCCTGGACCCTCTGCAGTCCGGTTTCAAGGCCTCTCACTCCACAGAGACAGCTCTTCTTGCTGTCACAGAGGCCCTTCACACTGCCAAGGCCTCATCCCTGTCTTCTGTTCTTGTCCTCCTTGACCTGTCTGCTCCCTTCGATACAGTCAATCACCAAATCCTTCTTTCCACTCTGTCTGACCTCGGCATTTCAGGCTCTGCACTCTCCTGGTTTGCTTCCTACCTCTCGAACCGCTCATACCAGGTCTCATGGAGAGGGTCCCTCTCCCGATCCTGTCCTCTTACCACCGGTGTCCCACAGGGCTCAGTCCTGGGCCCCTTACTTTTCCTTCTCTATATCAGATCTCTTGCCTATATGTGATCTCTTCTCATGGCTTTTCTTATCACTGCTATGCTGATGACACCCAGCTTTTCCTTTCCTTCCCCCCCTCTGACACTCAAATCGAGGCTCGCATCTCTGCATGCCTCAAAGACATTGGCGACTGGATGTCTGCCCACCACCTCAAGCTCAACCTTGGTAAGACCGAGCTACTCTTCCTCCCAGGAAAAGACTGCCCTCTCGCAGATCTCTCCATCTCCATTGACAACACCACTGTACTGCCCTCCCAAACAGCTAAGAACCTTGGGGTGATCCTTGACAACCATGCAGCTGTCTTGCTCTGCCAACATAGCTGCTACAGCGCGCTCCTGTAGGTTCTCTCTCTACAACATCCGCAAAATCCATCCCTTTCTCACAAGAGAAGCGACTCAACTCCTGGTCCAGTCTCTTGTCTCCTCCCGCCTGGACTACTGCAACGTGCTCCTGGCCGGCCTACCTGCCACCGACATCCGACCGCTTCAGCTCATTCAGAATGCTGCAGCCCGTCTGATATTCAACCAACCCAAATTCTCTCACGTCACTCCCCTCTTCCAGGAGCTCCACTGGCTTCCCATCCCGGCCCGCATCAAATTCAAGACACTGGTACTGGCCTACAGGGCAGTACACCAGTCAGCTCCCCGGTATCTGCAATCCATGGTCAGGTTCCAAACCTCTCAGCCCTCCCTTCGCTCCTCCACCAGTGCAGGTCGCCTCGCCCCTCCTTCGCTACGGGGGCTCAAAAGTCGCTCATCCCGATCTCGACTCTTCTCGTCCCTGGCACCTCAATGGTGGAACGAGCTTCCACCTTCGGTCAGGACAGCTGAATCACTGCCGATCTTTCTGAAAAGACTAAAGACACACCTTTTCAGGCTCCATCTGGGCCCTTCTTGATCTAACTTCGTTCTCTCTCTCTTTCTTTAAAAAAAAAAAAAAAAAAACTAACCAACCTTGTACCACTAACCTAAACTTGTACCACTGTTCCTTCAGAAGTTGTAGTTGTCATAGACTGTGCTCCATAGTTGATTGCTCTATTGCTGACAAAAAATGTGTTATTGTAAGTCGCTTTGGATAAAAGCGTCTGCCAAATGACGTAATGTAATGTAATGATAAAACACATACATTAAAAAATACCAGTATAAAAGAAAGTGTGTACCTTGGCTGTGCACAACTGCCTCAAGCGGACACACACGTACGCTGGGCTTCACACCGTTTCTGACTATGAGGCACAAGGATACAAATATACATACATGCATTAAAAACTGATACCATTTATATGGGCACTATGAGATTGATCAGTCAAGTCTCAGACAGAGATTGTACCTTGGCTGTACCACCGTGTTGAGCGGACACACACAGGCCGTCTCCAAACACGGAAGCCACGCACGGTCGGGAGCCACGCACGGACAGGTCTAAAAGAATGTACGGCTTAACGAGCGCTTTGACAAGTGGGTGAACATATTCACAGACTAATAAGCAGTGTTGGGCAAGTTACTTAAAAATTGGTAATTAGTTACAGTTACTAGTTACATCTCTCAAAAAGTAATTGAATTACTTTAAAGTTACTAGGTACTTCAAAATAATTAGTTACTCGGGAAAGTAACTTTTGTGTTACTTTTAAAAGTCTGCTTCGATTGTTGCATAATGCACACATGATGTTAGTGTTGCTGTGCCACAGTGTGGCATTGAACATTCACTTATTGGGGAGGCTTATAGCCTATCAAGGTCATTAGCCTCTGGGGCTCTGGCTGCAGCTGCAGCTCTCTCCCAGGACTAGGTCTGAGGATCAGAATTGAAACCAGATAATCCTCTGAAGTTGTCCGTTATTTTCATGTCCTAAAGTAACTAGTAACTAGCCCAGTTACTATTTTAGTAACTGTAACTGAGTTACTAAATTTGAAAAGTAATTAGATTACTAGTTACTGCAAGAAGTACTTCAGTTACAGTAAGTAGTTACTTAGTAACTAGTTACTCCCAACACTGCTAATAAGCGATCACTCGCCACATACCTCAACAAGGAAAATGCCACAGCAGCTCAATGAGGGAGTGAAGACGCCACACAGCCGACAGCACCAGCTCACAGATGGGAGTGAACGGTGGAAGGACCCAGGTGGCAGGTATTTAATCACAAGCGGCTGTGTGTAATCAGGGGAGCTGACTGAGTGGGCGTGACGAATGCCAATGACGTAACCCAAAGGTTACATAGGCTACACAACAGGTGCACTTTAATCTGTAGGTACAGAGGTACAGAGCGATACAACCATAGAACGAATAATGAATAGGATATAGGCCTAACTAGTGCTGGGCAATATATTGCTATATTGATATCATGATATCAATATATTGCTATATTGATATCATGATATCAATATATTGCTATATTGCTATCATGATATCAAAACTGGAAAGAGATATGGACAAATCCTATTCAAGTAGGAGTACTCTTTATTTATGTATTTTTAATAGTACAGTGTTAATAGGCCAGCTACATGACTATAGCTGACCAAAATATTGTTGTTTTTCTTACATAATCATTGTATTGGTTTTTACTCTGTTTTTCTGTGATTTGCCTTTACTTGTATTGTATTTTACTATTTCTTATAATTTTTCTATGCTATTTTACTACTGCATTTTACTTTGTTTGCTAGTAATATCATGTCTATTGTGTTTGGACCGAAGACTAGCGGTCGTCTCGGCGGCAGCTAATGGGGATGCTTTTAAATAAACAAATAAACAAATAAACTTTCGATCGAATGCAGGATTTACGAAGAACACTTGAAGGCAGTAACCTCGCGTCACCAGGCTCTTCTCGGCGAGAAAGAGCCTGGCTCCCGCCCACAATTGATTTTGTCACCCTACTGGTTCCCGCCTAGAGCCCGCCCTAGACCGGATGGCAGCGTTTCTAGCTCGTCAACTTTCACGTTAACTTGACAATTTGACCCAAGTATCAGAATCCTCTTTCACCGTTTTGACCGGTGTGTCAGGCGGTGGTGGCGGAGATGCCATATTGCATAAACGTTTTGTTTTATGTAACGCTAGCTTTGTTTTGATCAGACTCTAGTTTAGGTAACATCACCGCGTCAAGCTAACGGCAACAAAGACGTTGTTAGGCGCATTGCCATCCGGTGTTAATTCTGGGTCCGGGGTTTACGCCCCCATGACAAAAAGCGGGGTGGAAGGTGCCCAGACTATGAAGGCAGCGTCACCAGCTGCTTGTCCCGCCCTCTGCCTCTGATTGGGTTGAGTTTCTGGATCAAGTTAGGCATGAAGACTGACGATTGGTTCAGGTTAGGGCAAAAATATCAAGGTAAGCCAATTACAGGCAGAGTGGGGCGGGACATGTCTTCGCCTACTTGGCTTGTTGCCTCACTTCCCGGAAGCACAAACATTAATTCGGCAAAATGGCGACTTTGTCAGTGAGCAGGCCACCAGGCGCAGGTTTCAGTTTCGAAAATTGCAAGAGGTAAGCTTTCAGAAACGGTTTAAGTCAGGGCCGGAGACAGCGCTGTGTCAAACACGCGTTCAGATATGGGAAACATTGAAATGTGTGTTCTGCGGGAGGTGAAGTGATGAAAACTCTGCCGGCTTCCACACAGTGACTCAGGGATTCGGCCACGCTAGCAGAGAGCAGCATCACTAAACAAGAACATGAACGTGGAGCCTAACTTCACTTGCGTCTTCTCATATTGTATCAATGGTTATTTTCTTTAACTTAGAGATGGGTGGACACAACAACTTATGACTGTGAAAACGCAACAGCAAAGCAGATGAGCGGTGGAAAATGTGCATGTTTAACGCTTAATTAGCGTTAGCCATGTTAACGCTAGCTGTTGCTAAGAATATTACTTTTAATATTATTTACAATGAGTAAACGTTTAAAATATTTTTTTTTAATGTGTGCGAGCTCATGTTAATGACATCTAGTAATGTTAATGACAGCTATATTTTCTAGCCCAATCCACATTTAATTACTGCTGCTAACTAACTACGGTGACGTGAAATAACGTGTAGTTAGCTACGTTAATGCTGCGCCCTCATAGCCTAGGAACCTGGCGAATCTGCGAGCTCATCCTTGCATGTTCCATTTGCTCTGGCAGATGCATTTGCGAATTGATCTGGCGATGTCAGTTAGTATTCTCATGCTTTCCTGAAACAGGAGTATCGGTAGTTTATTTATCAGCCCAAGGTGGTTGGTGGGATACAACGGCACTGGTGGCATATTGGTGATTCTCTAATTGGGGGCTATTCATTTGTCTCTGTGTAGGCAAGTGTAGAGGAGAAGTGTGTATACAAATATGAAAGCATTTACATTTTGTTTGAGCCTTCGCCATCATCATTAGGTTATGTATCATTCATAGCAACTGTCATCTATTCATATAAATATGACGATGGAATAGATATGAAGATGGATATCACTACCAACAATGCTCCAATTAGCCAAACAAGAATAAAATAAGATTATATATGAATTATTTGAATCGTTTCCCTTTCACGGACATGAAAATGTCATGACAGACAGGCATTTACTAGGAATGGGACAATAACTGGTATTACTATGCGTCATTGTTGTAAAAAAGAAAAAAAGTCAGCCTATCTGCTTGATGATTTCAGAACATAATTACTAGCCTACCTTTTTATTGCCAAGAAGACATGTTAGACGGTATGGAGTATCATTATTCCAGTATTGCATGGTGTTACATTGCCTCTTCACTCTACAAACGCCATAGTCAATCAGCAGCACACAAGTATAGAGGATTTAGGGTTGACCTGAATTTGATTCTTTGATAATATAATTAGCTACACCAGATGCATGTTCCATGGATGTTGTTTTTTTAATTGTAAACTGTGAACTGAACTATTTTTTACAGTTATCTTCTGACTTTATCTTATCAACTTCTGTTATCATCATCAAAAAATATAGTTATGCTAGGGCTGGGCGATAAAACGATCGCAATATATATCGTGATTAGTGCTGCACGATTTGCGATTATTGTGGACAATATTGCGATTGTCATATAATAAACAAATGGTATCTAGGGATGTGCTGGTATGAGTTTTTGGCGGTATGATAACCTTGGACAAAAATACCACAGTTTCAAGGTATCACAGACTAAAATACATTAAATATATTAAAATTAAATAAAACAATTTGAAATAAAATTATCTTTCAAAAAATAAAACATTTTAAGAATAATACAGCATTTTTATTTAATAATAAAATCTTTATCAAATTATATAGCCATGTATTCTATACAACATCCTGTGATATCAGTCTGTTTGAGACATTTGCCTGTCCCAAACATGGAAAAAAGAAACACCAGAAAAATAGAAACTGCAGCACTGTTGACAGCACATAGATGGCAAAGACTGCAAAGTTAATTACATGTCTGTCTGGTAATACAATGAGTAATACACCCAGTTTATTTCTTTTGTAGCGACAGATTACAAATGGCCTTAAACGTGATTCTTCTTTTTTTGAGAGAGATGCGAGGTAACGTGCAGACTTTATCGAGGGACCCTGAAGGCGTCTTGTGACTGGCTAGGAGCTTGGAGGTGCTGCTGCAGGCAGCTGCGAGTGTTTTCTGTCCTCTCAGCCCGGTTAATCTTGCTATATTCTTCATCACAGCGGCTCATTATCTGCTGTACACTTCGTGCACTAGTTCTGTATAAGCACCCGCAGCTCTCTCCTTCTTTTACTGACTTTCTCACTAATCACACGGCTGTTTACATGCTTTTCTGATCGGCTAGTTATTATTAGCTTAGCTGTTAGCGATCATGGCTGCTCTCTCTCCCTCTCGGTAAGATGTTATATGTTTATGTTAACGTTGTGCATCACATTACTTATTTGCAGGAGTGGGAGAAGTCTCCCGCTAGTGTTGATGTCCTGTGTGATGGCAGAGAAATGTGTTTGTTTATTTGCTGTAATGTTAGACGAGGCACACACACACACACACACACAGACTTTTTGAAAAGTCTTTTGCGGTTATGTAATGGCACGTGCTGACATCGCGATTAATTCGATTAATTGGATTAATCGTGCAGCACTATCGGCAATAGAGACATCATCAATACAATACAAAAATAGTTAGAACGTTTCGATAGAGCGCTTCTCCTCTGCTCCGTGCCTCATATCGTGTCCCTTGTTAATGGAGTGTGCTACGAGTGACACGGAAACAGCCAATCATTTAACAGACAAACCCCGAGCGTGCACCCGCCCCAGCTCATAAACAGCCAATCATTTAACAGACAAACCCCGAGCGTGCACCCGCCCCAGCTCATAAACAGCCAATCATTTAACAGACAAACCCCGAGCGTGCACCCGCCCCAGCTCATAAACAGCCGATCATATCCCTTGACAATGGGCAGTGCTAGTGACGCGAACAGCAGCGTTGGTCTCACCCGGCCGGCACCACACATGTGACACAATACAGAAGAAGCCAGCTCTCCAGCATGGCAGTGTCTTGCATTTTTCAAGTCTGAGTGAAAGCAGAACACCGTTGTCTGTAACCGTTACAAAGACTTCTATGTGAGTGAGTTTATATACGATACTTAATGACTTACTTATACAAGTGCTTTTGCTGTTTTGTTTTTCAGAAATGCAGCTTTGCTAACTGATGTGAACAAATTGGGATGCAGCTTGCCTGCAGCTCGCAAAACAGGCACTACGATCTGTGGCATCGTTTTCAAGGTAAGTAGCTGAAAGTCAGTAATGAGCAAGTCAAAACTGCGTTCGGGTTAGGTTGTGCAGAAGTCCATTTTCTCATGGTTCTCTGTTCATTGAGTGAGTGGTCTAAAAATCAATATTTGAATATACAGTGTCTGTGAGCTGAATTTTCCAAAGCTGGAGCAGATTCTGGACAAAAACCTTCCCCCTCCATGCTCCATCACACTGTCTACGGTTCTGGTTGATTCATATCTGTAAAAAGAAATAGAGTCCGCAATTCATTCGCAATTGAGAATCCTTCATTTTCTGAAGAAGGTCCTTGTTGACCGAAACGTTAAAAATAAATCAACTGGGAGCAAGTCGAGCAGTGTGCGGACTCTTATTTCTTTTTATATGTTTCATTGCTTTTGTCCTGCACCTGCATTTTGAGTGGATGTGCACGCTCTACTTTTTATATGATTCATATCTGTACCCGTCATGTTGTCACAGTCACAGATAGATCCCAGCAAACCAAATGTGGGACAAAGAGTACGTTTGTGTGGGACAATGTGGGACACGTTACCGATGCTTTGAGTCTAAAATTGGGATATATCTGACTTGCACAAAAAAAAAAGCTATTCTCCCCTCTGCTTTGCCCTCTGAGTCACACAATTTGCTTAATAAAAACTTGAATATATTTTATTTGAATGCACCTTCAAAACTCCCACGCTCGCTAAATACAGTGAATGCACCTTCAAAACTCCCACGCTGGCTAAATACAGTAAGCGTACGTTTAAGTTTCACAGTGGCTCTTCTTCAACACATCTGACTAAAATGTGTAGGCTACAATAAAACGGAACCGACCGGTACTGACATGGGATGGGAGTCATGGCTTCTGTTCAGATATGAAACACCTTCCAAACCCCATAATATTAGAGTTAAGCTTAATTTATACTTATTAGAAAGTGTCGCTCAGCACATGGTCGCAGACGAAAAAGAAAGTGTCGCTCATGGTGTTGCATTTATACTTCAGTGAACGTTCGCCTCGGTTCAACGGTCACGTGACACCCGAACACTATAGTGCAGACAGCCAAGGCAAGAGAGGGAACGAAATGCACAGTGAAACCACCTCGGAGGCAAGATGTAACGTACGTGGCTGCAGCCGCACATAACGACACACAACCACACAACTCACATCCTCTCTCTCTGGGAAATTGGTCACGATGTTCTTTGTGATTTTCACGAAGTCATACATCAAGGACAGCCTGATAAAAATAGCGGGGACACGTTCATTCATTTCAATCGAGCGAAAACCAAAACAAGGAAGTCAAGCGTGTGCCGTCTATATAGCCAATCAGACTTGTGCGATACTATGACGTAGTCAGCGACACTAGACATTTCACCAGGTAGCAGACACTGCTCGCCGACACTTAAAAGTGTCGACTCAAGTCCTCATTTCTGTCGGCGACCGTTTCAAAAGTGTCGCCAGACCAAGCATAAATTGGGCTTCAGTCAGACTTTTCTAGTAGAACAATATAGCATACTGAACCCTATATAGCCTACTAGTCGTAGGCTACATACTACATACATTTAAACAAAACATTAACATTACAATGAGAGCACAGCTTAGAATGGAATCTATAGGTGTGGTGGTGAAGAAGACATCTAAGTTAAGTTAAGTTATCCTTTATTTATCCCCTTGGGGAAATTCATCCTCTGCATTTGACCCATCCTCTACTAGGAACCTTCCTAGCACTAGGAGCAGTCATTGATCTAAAGACTGGATGCTCTTGTTCCAGTTAACATTGAAGAGCTTTGTGCCAAGATGCACTGTAGCATTAATATGGGTAGTATTATTATCATTAGTATGGGTACGAATTTGGCCATTGGTAGTTGTTATTATTGCTACTAGTTGGGTGGGAATACTCAGGCAGCTCAGTGCACAGGCAGCAGTGTGTGAAGTGAACCCTGTTTGTTATCCTGCATATCTCTCACCCTGAGCCACAAGTGTGTGCAGACCAGTGTTGGGGGTACAAAAGTAACATATTACATGTAATATATTACTTTTAGCAGTAACTCAGTAATATAACTTATTACTTATAGGATTTCAGTAATATTATACCAGTTACTTTGTCAAGTAACTCAAGTTACAAATTGAGTAGCATTTGATTAAATCAAAGCACATATTTAAAAAAAGATACAATACTTTCCTAATCAAACTGTGTGTTTTTATGCAAATAACCACTACAGATGACAATAACAAAGGAAAAGAATAACATTTAGTATTGTGGATTGTTTACACTGACTTCAAGGCGGTTGAAATTCGGGATGGTTCCGTGGCGGCGATGTCATTCTGCTGCTGCTGTTGTTTTGGTAAAAGTAATGCAAAAGTAGTGTAATAAGTAATGAGTTACTCTACACAGACAGTAATATTGCCCAACACTGGTGCAGACAGGAGCAGCTGCGTGTGGTCTCAAGTAGGGTTGGCACGATGGACGATGGCATCGACCATCGTGATTGGCCGACCCCCCATCGACCTCTGAGCCGTCTACATCGGATCATCGTGATGAATTATCTGTTCGAAATAAATTTGTGACGTTTTAATAATAAAAAATAATAAGTCAACTCACCGTGACACGTGGGGGACGCGCCGGCAGCATTAAACGAGCTCCCCCAGTTCAGACTCAGAGAAGCCTCCCCTCCCACTCCTCTTTAGTGCTTCTCTGCACTGGGTGCGCTTATTTAATGACGCCGGGGCGTCCCCCGCGCATGAGAAGTCAGTTATTTTGTTGTGAAAACTTTTAAGACAAAGAAGAAACTTCACGTTCTTTCCTGTTTTCAACCCAAAGTGAGTACAAGTCTTCAACTGTGAATTTAACTCGCCTGTTTCCAAAGTGAAAGTAGAAGTCGCTCACAGCAGCAGCCTCAACGCTAGACGCATCAGTCTGAATGACTGATCAGTCTCACGTTGAGGCTACAGCAGCAGCAGCTGTGTTTCTCTCTCAACTCTCCTCTCGTCAAATCGCTCTCATTAGGTTCAAAAGCCCACGCGAATCTAACGTTATATCAGCCAGTAATTCAGTCAGTTTACTGCCAGCTAGTTAAATTCAACACACACACATTGTTGGTGAGGACCTGTAACGTTAACGTTTTGTTATTTGCGCTGTTCAAATTGCTGGTAGTGAGAGCCACTGCTTCATTCAGTCGCCTGGCTCTGTGCTGTTAGCACAGAGGCTAATAGTAGCCTATCCAAGCCCGCTGGTCTCCGTGAATAGCTCAGCTGTCCAGTTGTTAATGAACGCATTGCAATGAATGGCATTACCGCACCGCAGCGACTTAATAAATTATTAATTATTCCCCCCACCCCCGCCAATGACGATGCCATCGTGGATCACGATGGTTCACTGTGGAATAATCACGATGGATAATTTCCTGACATCGCACAACCCTAGTCTCAAGTGTGTGCAGACAGGAGCAGCTGTGTGTGTGTGTGTGTGTGTGTGCGTGCAGACAGGAGCAGCTGTGTGTGTGTGTGTGTGTGTGTGCAGACAGGAGCAGCTGTGTGTGTGTGTGTGTGTGTGTGTGTGCAGACAGGAGCAGCTGTGTGTGTGCAGACAGGAGCAGCTGTGTGTGTGTGCAGACAGGAGCAGCTGTGTGTGTGTGCAGACAGGAGCAGCTGTGTGTGTGCAGACAGGAGCAGCTGTGTGTGTGTGCAGACAGGAGCAGCTGTGTGTGTGTGCAGACAGGAGCAGCTGTGTGTGTGTGCAGACAGGAGCAGCTGTGTGTGTGTGCAGACAGGAGCAGCTGTGTGTGTGTGTGTGTGTGTGTGTGTGTGTGCAGACAGGAGCAGCTGTGTGTGTGTGTGTGTGTGTGTGTGTGTGTGTGTGTGTGTGTGTAGACAGGAGCAGCTGTGTGTGTGTGCAGACAGGAGCAGCTGTGTGTGTGTGCAGACAGGAGCAGCTGTGTGTGTGTGTGTGCAGACAGGAGCAGCTGTGTGTGTGTGTGCAGACAGGAGCAGCTGTGTGTGTGTGCAGACAGGAGCAGCTGTGTGTGTGTGCAGACAGGAGCAGCTGTGTGTGTGCAGACAGGAGCAGCTGTGTGTGTGTGCAGACAGGAGCAGCTGTGTGTGTGTGCAGACAGGAGCAGCTGTGTGTGTGCAGACAGGAGCAGCTGTGTGTGTGCAGACAGGAGCAGCTGTGTGTGTGCAGACAGGAGCAGCTGTGTGTGTGTGCAGACAGGAGCAGCTGTGTGTGTGTGCAGACAGGAGCAGCTGTGTGTGTGTGCAGACAGGAGCAGCTGTGTGTGTGTGCAGACAGGAGCAGCTGTGTGTGTGCAGACAGGAGCAGCTGTGTGTGTGCAGACAGGAGCAGCTGTGTGTGTGCAGACAGGAGCAGCTGTGTGTGTGTGCAGACAGGAGCAGCTGTGTGTGCAGACAGGAACAGCTGTGTGTGTGTGCAGACAGGAACAGCTGTGTGTGTGTGCAGACAGGAGCAGCTGTGTGTGTGTGCAGACAGGAACAGCTGTGTGTGTGTGCAGACAGGAGCAGCTGTGTGTGTGTGTGCAGACAGGAGCAGCTGTGTGTGTGCAGACAGGAGCAGCTGTGTGTGTGCAGACAGGAGCAGCTGTGTGTGTGCAGACAGGAGCAGCTGTGTGTGTGCAGTAGGGGTGGGGGAAAAAATCGATACACCACAGTATCGCGATATTTTGCCTGACGATATCGTATCGATATTTGGACGCCAAATATCGATATTGCAAAAAAAAAAAAATTTTTTTTTTTTTTTTTTTGCAGGCCATGCCAGGCCACCGGGCTACTATAAACTTTAGTTCCAAGGCCAGCAGTAAACAAACGGTAGCATATTTTCATTTTGTTTTAACAGTAACAGTTTTGTCATAACAGTCATTTACAAATTCCCCAGTTACTGAATGGGCTGCACAAAATGTTTTGTGTAAGTGAAGTGAAGTTGCAAAAACTACATAAGTACAGTAGTCCACACACACATCCAGTTAAGGTGGACTGTAAGTAGACTGTAACAAACAGTTCAGTTTGTCAGGTGCATGCAACTATGACATGACTTTATGAAAGTTGTTGGTCTGTCTACTTGACAATGTTGCTGCAATAAAATGGTTGAAGTCAGATGTACAGACTGAAAAATTGTTCTTATATAAACCAGATGTTGACAAAGTTTTCCTTTGGGGACATCATTTGCAGTTGAAAAAGTAAGAAATCGCAATATATCGAAATATCGCAATATTCAATATATCGCAATATCGATATATCGCAATATCGAAAATATCGCAGTATCGCAATACTATCGTATCGTGACTCAAGTATCGTTTCAGTATCGTATCGTGGGAATCTGGTGATTCCCACCCCTAGTGTGCAGACAGGAGCAGCTGTGTGTGTGCAGACAGGAGCAGCTGTGTGTGTGTGCAGACAGGAGCAGCTGTGTGTGTGCAGACAGGAGCAGCTGTGTGTGTGTGCAGACAGGAACAGCTGTGTGTGTGCAGACAGGAGCAGCTGTGTGTGTGTGCAGACAGGAGCAGCTGTGTGTGTGCAGACAGGAGCAGCTGTGTGTGTCTGTGCCCCCAGCTCTTCTCTCTCTCTCTCTCTCTCTCTCTCTCTCTCTCTCTCTCTCTCTCTCTCTCTCTCTCTCTCTCTCTCTCTCTCTCTCTCTCTCTCTCTCTCTCTTGCGCGCGCGCGGTCACGCACTCTCTCTCTCTCACAAAATGCGGGACATCAATTTGCGGGACACCTGAAAATGAATGGTGAAAATGCTGTGCAGTATGTAGGGCTGCTCGATTATGGCAAAAATCATAATCACGATTATTTTGATTGATATTGAGATCACGATTATTTAACACGATTATTGACATCATTGACATTGAGAACATCATGCATTTATTGAACATTGACACTGGCTTTTCTTTTTAACATTGGATGTCTTTGGATTTTAGATATAATTGAAAATAAATAAATAAATAATAAAAGTGCAAAGATTTAGAAATAAAATAAAAACTAAAATAAATATACAGTATATGTAGGCCTACTATGTTGCAGTGAACTGCCACAACCAACTGCAACTATTAATCTACATTCAATATGTTGGTAAACATCTGAACTAGTAGTCCTTAAACCTCAAATCTAACCAAATGAGAACACTATTGAGTAACGTTCGTTTACATTAGGCTACATAAATTACTCACTTGGCAGATGGTTTTATCCAAAGCGACTTACGTTTAGGTTCATAATAGGCTATTGTTAATGTTTATCTGTGAGATCGTTAGCTGTTGAATGTATATTCATGCATCATATCAATGCGGTCGCATTGTAAAGAGTGTCCTGAATCGATGACTGTGTTGTGGCAGGAGTAACTAGATGGGACTTTGTCTTTTTGTTCATTTAGCGTTATTTCTTGGTCATAGACCACTTTGTGAGTGGATTTCAAGTGATTAAACAGAGGGAGAGGTCGTGTTGCGGGGTGATGCCACGACCGCGCATATCTTGACAGGTGGGTCAAAACTCGCATCGCAATTCCGTGCTGTATATTCGCATCACTCTTGATGTGTAAGTTACACATCAGTTAAGGTCCTTACACATCGGGAGCGATGCGAATATACGGCACGGAATTGCGATGCGAGTTTTGACCCACCTGTCAATCACAGGCACAGACTTGGAACAAACAGTGCAAGATATGCGCAGTGTAAGGACCTTTAAACTCGGCGAAACCATAGTGTTTCCACCCCACATACGTTGTTTCACCTCTCTTCTCGACCAGCGGCTCTCTTTCTGTGAAATGTGGCTCTTCACACGACAGTCACAACTCGAGCTGGTGTGCTTCTTTGGGCTTTGGGGGAGGGGCCGAGCAAAGGAAGGGGTGCGCTTGATTTACAATACAAGACAGAACGAGAGAGACAAGAGCCGCAAAATCGTTTGATGTCAATTATCTTGTTTTCATAATCGTAGACAGCCCTTATGTTCTGGTGAGACTAAGGAAGAGAGTTGAGAGAGTGTGTACATGCTTTGCCTTGCCTTGCGTCTCCATGTCCGGTGGCTTCAGAAAAGAAAGTCAAAACAACAATAATAGTGCCGGGGAGAATAAAGTTGCTAGAAGAGAAAACTTACGGTAATCCTCTCAAGTTTGTCTCAAGGTTGCAACACAGACGCACTGCGTGTGACCTACACCCGGCTTACGGAAGCCTCAAATGGACAAACAGGGCGAGCAAGTTATTCAATTCATCAAGACGGCTAGAAAGATATAGAAATAAACATCACCATATCCATGCTGCAGGGATCCTGTCTACGCTGCCAAATTCAAACGTAACAGTTATGTGTTACTCTTTGCTTCTGCAGGATGGCATCGTCCTCGGAGCAGACACCAGAGCCACTGAGGGCATGATCGTGGCAGACAAGAACTGCTCCAAGATCCACTACATTTCCCCCAACATTTAGTAAGTGACTGACGGTTGCTTTTGACTTTGTGTTATTCATAGTATTCTGTTACATCGTCACATGGCCATCTTGGTAGGACAACACCGGCTGATTGTAATCAGTTAATAGGCGATTACAATCAAATGACCAAAACAGCCAGTGTGTTTAGTAAAGCGCCATATTGGAAATGCATGTGGCATCATGGGAATAGAATACTATGAATAGACTGGAAAAAAAAGGCTGGATATTAACATTTTCACTAGGTTTTTGCATAGAAAGGAATCTTGCATTGCAGCTGCTTGTATGTCTTGAATAAGCTGTATTTATTAGACCCAGGATGATGTTGCATGATTCAAACACGTTCCTGTTGTCTCCAGTTGTTGCGGAGCAGGCACAGCTGCAGACACAGAGATGACCACTCAGATCATCTCCTCCAACCTGGAGCTGCACGCCCTCTCCACGGGCAGGCTGCCTCGCGTGGCCACCGCCTGCCGCATGCTCAAGCAAATGCTCTTCAGGTGAGGTTCTGATGATGGTCCCACAAGGTGGTGACTGCACCAGAAAACATCTTACTGCAGTGTCAGAATAAAAGACTGCCTCATCTTACTGCAGTGTCAGAATAAAAGACTGCCCCATCTTACTGCAGTGTCAGAATAAAAGACTGCATCATCTTACTGCAGTGTCAGAATAAAAGACTGCCTCATCTTACTGCAGTGTCAGAATAAAAGACTGCCCCATCTTACTGCAGTGTCAGAATAAAAGACTGCCCCATCTTACTGCAGTGTCAGAATAAAAGACTGCCTCATCTTACTGCAGTGTCAGAATAAAAGACTGCCCCATCTTACTGCAGTGTCAGAATAAAAGACTGCCTCATCTTACTGCAGTGTCAGAATAAAAGACTGCCTCATCTTACTGCAGTGTCAGAATAAAAGACTGCCCCATCTTACTGCAGTGTCAGAATAAAAGACTGCCTCATCTTACTGTAGTGTCAGAATAAAAGACTGCCTCATCTTACTGCAGTGTCAGAATAAAAGACTGCCCCATCTTACTGCAGTGTCAGAATAAAATACTGCCTCATCTTACTGCAGTGTCAGAATAAAAGACTGCATCATCTTACTGCAGTGTCAGAATAAAAGACTGCCCCATCTTACTGCAGTGTCAGAATAAAAGACTGCCCCATCTTACTGCAGTGTCAGAATAAAATACTGCCCCATCTTACTGTAGTGTCAGAATAAAAGACTGCCTCATCTTACTGCAGTGTCAGAATAAAAGACTGCCCCATCTTACTGCAGTGTCAGAATAAAATACTGCCTCATCTTACTGCAGTGTCAGAATAAAAGACTGCCTCATCTTACTGCAGTGTCAGAATAAAAGACTGCCCCATCTTACTGCAGTGTCAGAATAAAAGACTGCCTCATCTTACTGCAGTGTCAGAATAAAATACTGCCCCATCTTACTGCAGTGTCAGAATAAAAGACTGCATCATCTTACTGCAGTGTCAGAATAAAAGACTGCCTCATCTTACTGCAGTGTCAGAATAAAAGACTGCCCCATCTTACTGCAGTGTCAGAATAAAAGACTGCCCCATCTTACTGCAGTGTCAGAATAAAAGACTGCCTCATCTTACTGCAGTGTCAGAATAAAAGACTGCCCCATCTTACTGCAGTGTCAGAATAAAAGACTGCCTCATCTTACTGCAGTGTCAGAATAAAAGACTGCCTCATCTTACTGCAGTGTCAGAATAAAAGACTGCCCCATCTTACTGCAGTGTCAGAATAAAATACTGCCCCATCTTACTGTAGTGTCAGAATAAAAGACTGCCTCATCTTACTGCAGTGTCAGAATAAAAGACTGCCCCATCTTACTGCAGTGTCAGAATAAAATACTGCCTCATCTTACTGCAGTGTCAGAATAAAAGACTGCCCCATCTTACTGCAGTGTCAGAATAAAAGACTGACCCATCTTACTGCAGTGTCAGAATAAAAGACTGCCCCATCTTACTGCAGTGTCAGAATAAAAGACTGACCCATCTTACTGTAGTGTCAGAATAAAAGACTGCCTCATCTTACTGCAGTGTCAGAATAAAAGACTGACCCATCTTACTGCAGTGTCAGAATAAAAGACTGCCTCATCTTACTGCAGTGTCAGAATAAAAGACTGCCTCATCTTACTGCAGTGTCAGAATAAAAGACTGCCTCATCTTACTGCAGTGTCAGAATAAAAGACTGCCTCATCTTACTGCAGTGTCAGAATAAAAGACTGACCCATCTTACTGCAGTGTCAGAATAAAAGACTGACCCATCTTACTGCAGTGTCAGAATAAAAGACTGCCCCATCTTACTGCAGTGTCAGAATAAAATACTGCCTCATCTTACTGCAGTGTCAGAATAAAAGACTGCCCCATCTTACTGCAGTGTCAGAATAAAAGACTGACCCATCTTACTGCAGTGTCAGAATAAAAGACTGCCCCATCTTACTGCAGTGTCAGAATAAAAGACTGACCCATCTTACTGCAGTGTCAGAATAAAAGACTGACCCATCTTACTGCAGTGTCAGAATAAAAGACTGCCCCATCTTACTGCAGTGTCAGAATAAAAGACTGCCTCATCTTACTGCAGTGTCAGAATAAAAGACTGCCTCATCTTACTGTAGTGTCAGAATAAAAGACTGCCCCATCTTACTGCAGTGTCAGAATAAAAGACTGCCCCATCTTACTGCAGTGTCAGAATAAAAGACTGCCCCATCTTACTGCAGTGTCAGAATAAAAGACTGCCTCATCTTACTGCAGTGTCAGAATAAAAGACTGCCTCATCTTACTGCAGTGTCAGAATAAAAGACTGCCCCATCTTACTGCAGTGTCAGAATAAAAGACTGCCTCATCTTACTGCAGTGTCAGAATAAAAGACTGCCCCATCTTACTGCAGTGTCAGAATAAAAGACTGACCCATCTTACTGCAGTGTCAGAATAAAAGACTGCCCCATCTTACTGCAGTGTCAGAATAAAAGA
The DNA here is from genome assembly GCF_964638095.1 of Poromitra crassiceps. Lineage (NCBI taxonomy): Eukaryota > Metazoa > Chordata > Actinopteri > Beryciformes > Melamphaidae > Poromitra > Poromitra crassiceps. The sequence continues at coordinate 62,694 of NW_028152125.1, forward strand.
CTGCCCCATCTTACTGCAGTGTCAGAATAAAAGACTGCCCCATCTTACTGCAGTGTCAGAATAAAAGACTGCCCCATCTTACTGCAGTGTCAGAATAAAAGACTGACCCATCTTACTGCAGTGTCAGAATAAAAGACTGACCCATCTTACTGCAGTGTCAGAATAAAAGACTGACCCATCTTACTGCAGTGTCAGAATAAAAGACTGCCTCATCTTACTGCAGTGTCAGAATAAAAGACTGCCTCATCTTACTGCAGTGTCAGAATAAAAGACTGCCTCATCTTACTGCAGTGTCAGAATAAAAGACTGACCCATCTTACTGCAGTGTCAGAATAAAAGACTGCCTCATCTTACTGCAGTGTCAGAATAAAAGACTGCCCCATCTTACTGCAGTGTCAGAATAAAAGACTGCCCCATCTTACTGCAGTGTCAGAATAAAAGACTGCCCCATCTTACTGCAGTGTCAGAATAAAAGACTGACCCATCTTACTGCAGTGTCAGAATAAAAGACTGACCCATCTTACTGCAGTGTCAGAATAAAAGACTGACCCATCTTACTGCAGTGTCAGAATAAAAGACTGACCCATCTTACTGCAGTGTCAGAATAAAAGACTGACCCATCTTACTGCAGTGTCAGAATAAAAGACTGACCCATCTTACTGTAGTGTCAGAATAAAAGACTGCCTCATCTTACTGCAGTGTCAGAATAAAAGACTGCATCATCTTACTGCAGTGTCAGAATAAAAGACTGCCTCATCTTACTGCAGTGTCAGAATAAAAGACTGACCCATCTTACTGCAGTGTCAGAATAAAAGACTGACCCATCTTACTGCAGTGTCAGAATAAAAGACTGCCTCATCTTACTGCAGTGTCAGAATAAAAGACTGCCTCATCTTACTGCAGTGTCAGAATAAAAGACTGCCTCATCTTACTGCAGTGTCAGAATAAAAGACTGCCTCATCTTACTGCAGTGTCAGAATAAAAGACTGACCCATCTTACTGCAGTGTCAGAATAAAAGACTGACCCATCTTACTGCAGTGTCAGAATAAAAGACTGCCCCATCTTACTGCAGTGTCAGAATAAAATACTGCCTCATCTTACTGCAGTGTCAGAATAAAAGACTGCCCCATCTTACTGCAGTGTCAGAATAAAAGACTGACCCATCTTACTGCAGTGTCAGAATAAAAGACTGCCCCATCTTACTGCAGTGTCAGAATAAAAGACTGACCCATCTTACTGCAGTGTCAGAATAAAAGACTGACCCATCTTACTGCAGTGTCAGAATAAAAGACTGCCCCATCTTACTGCAGTGTCAGAATAAAAGACTGCCTCATCTTACTGCAGTGTCAGAATAAAAGACTGCCTCATCTTACTGTAGTGTCAGAATAAAAGACTGCCCCATCTTACTGCAGTGTCAGAATAAAAGACTGCCCCATCTTACTGCAGTGTCAGAATAAAAGACTGCCCCATCTTACTGCAGTGTCAGAATAAAAGACTGCCTCATCTTACTGCAGTGTCAGAATAAAAGACTGCCTCATCTTACTGCAGTGTCAGAATAAAAGACTGCCCCATCTTACTGCAGTGTCAGAATAAAAGACTGCCTCATCTTACTGCAGTGTCAGAATAAAAGACTGCCCCATCTTACTGCAGTGTCAGAATAAAAGACTGACCCATCTTACTGCAGTGTCAGAATAAAAGACTGCCCCATCTTACTGCAGTGTCAGAATAAAAGACTGCCCCATCTTACTGCAGTGTCAGAATAAAAGACTGCCCCATCTTACTGCAGTGTCAGAATAAAAGACTGCCCCATCTTACTGCAGTGTCAGAATAAAAGACTGACCCATCTTACTGCAGTGTCAGAATAAAAGACTGACCCATCTTACTGCAGTGTCAGAATAAAAGACTGACCCATCTTACTGCAGTGTCAGAATAAAAGACTGCCTCATCTTACTGCAGTGTCAGAATAAAAGACTGCCTCATCTTACTGCAGTGTCAGAATAAAAGACTGCCTCATCTTACTGCAGTGTCAGAATAAAAGACTGACCCATCTTACTGCAGTGTCAGAATAAAAGACTGCCTCATCTTACTGCAGTGTCAGAATAAAAGACTGCCCCATCTTACTGCAGTGTCAGAATAAAAGACTGCCCCATCTTACTGCAGTGTCAGAATAAAAGACTGCCCCATCTTACTGCAGTGTCAGAATAAAAGACTGACCCATCTTACTGCAGTGTCAGAATAAAAGACTGACCCATCTTACTGCAGTGTCAGAATAAAAGACTGACCCATCTTACTGCAGTGTCAGAATAAAAGACTGACCCATCTTACTGCAGTGTCAGAATAAAAGACTGACCCATCTTACTGCAGTGTCAGAATAAAAGACTGACCCATCTTACTGTAGTGTCAGAATAAAAGACTGCCTCATCTTACTGCAGTGTCAGAATAAAAGACTGCATCATCTTACTGCAGTGTCAGAATAAAAGACTGCCTCATCTTACTGCAGTGTCAGAATAAAAGACTGCCCCATCTTACTGCAGTGTCAGAATAAAAGACTGCCTCATCTTACTGCAGTGTCAGAATAAAAGACTGCCTCATCTTACTGTAGTGTCAGAATAAAAGACTGCCCCATCTTACTGCAGTGTCAGAATAAAAGACTGCCTCATCTTACTGCAGTGTCAGAATAAAAGACTGACCCATCTTACTGTAGTGTCAGAATAAAAGACTGCCTCATCTTACTGCAGTGTCAGAATAAAAGACTGCCCCATCTTACTGCAGTGTCAGAATAAAAGACTGCCTCATCTTACTGCAGTGTCAGAATAAAAGACTGCCTCATCTTACTGCAGTGTCAGAATAAAAGACTGCATCATCTTACTGTAGTGTCAGAATAAAAGACTGCCTCATCTTACTGCAGTGTCAGAATAAAAGACTGCCCCATCTTACTGCAGTGTCAGAATAAAAGACTGCCCCATCTTACTGCAGTGTCAGAATAAAAGACTGCCCCATCTTACTGCAGTGTCAGAATAAAAGACTGCCCCATCTTACTGCAGTGTGAGAATAAAAGACTGCCCCATCTTACTGCAGTGTCAGAATAAAAGACTGCCTCATCTTACTGCAGTGTCAGAATAAAATACTGCCCCATCTTACTGCAGTGTCAGAATAAAAGACTGCCTCATCTTACTGCAGTGTCAGAATAAAAGACTGCCCCATCTTACTGCAGTGTCAGAATAAAAGACTGCCTCATCTTACTGCAGTGTCAGAATAAAAGACTGCCTCATCTTACTGCAGTGTCAGAATAAAAGACTGCCTCATCTTACTGCAGTGTCAGAATAAAAGACTGCATCATCTTACTGCAGTGTCAGAATAAAAGACTGCCTCATCTTACTGCAGTGTCAGAATAAAAGACTGCCCCATCTTACTGCAGTGTCAGAATAAAAGACTGCCTCATCTTACTGCAGTGTCAGAATAAAAGACTGCCCCATCTTACTGCAGTGTCAGAATAAAAGGGACACCGGTTCAAATGGCTGACTGGGAAAATGTGGATGGGGACTAGAGATGTGCCGGTTTCCAAGTATACCACGGTTTGAAAAAGTCACTGGTCCGAAACCACTAATAGTTTCCGTCACACCGTTCCGACGGCATCAGCTCATCAGCTATTTTTGGCAGCAGCGCTGTTAGCGCGAGCTGCTGGTTAGCTACAGGTCGCTAGTTGACAAGAATCTCGAGACACACACAGACATACGTACTGTTGAGACACACACACACACACACACACACACACAGACAGACAGACATACGTACTGTTGAGACACACACACACACACACACACACAGACATACGTACTGTTCACCAACACAAACGTTACACCACACGGTTAACGCTGCATCTAGGACACATTGTGAGTGTTCGTACGGTCATGAAAAACCTGGACAATCAACAATATGTGGCGTTTGAAAGATGAGTATGGATTATGGCTCGCCAAAGAGACAGACAAGACGCGCCAAATGCAAACTGTGCTGTAAAATTGCTGCGCTCCCCATGTGAAGGGGCGGAGCCCAGCCTCTGTTGCAAGCAGCACATCAGGGAGTTTATTTGTGTTTGAGTTAGTTTGTTTTCAACAACAAACGAGGTCAACGGACTTTGACAGTACGGTAAATAAATGTACAGTGAACCAGAACGTCGGCTCCATAATAAATGCCAGTCAGTCAACACAGCAATCAGCGATAACCAAGTCATGTATCATCACTAGACCATTTAAAGCAGTGATTGGTAATCAAATCTAATGATGTTTTTCTGTAAATTGTGTCTCGGCATGTCTGCAATAGCACTCAATGTTCGGGCGGGCCAATTGTTGTTTTCACAGTTGTGATGTCATTATTCAGTCTTAACCACCAATATTTGATCATTTTCTCACTCACTCCTATGTCACCACCTGCTCTCAGGGCTTGAAATTAACTTTTTTGACCACCTACCAATATGGCTGCTAGATTTTAAAGTTACCAGCCAATTAGAATTTCCACCAGCTGAAATGTCTTTCTTGAAATAAATCAGAATATGAGTAGGTTAATTTAAGCATAAGTATCAGTAAGTGTCCCGGGATGATCAAAGCCTGTGTTGAGGGTCACACGAACAAAAATGCAGTCTTGAAGCTAAATAAATCCAAAACCAATGAGTTATTTGAGTTATTTAAATTTCTACTTCAATGTAGCCTTTTAGTCATAAAGATTATTGAAAGAGTCCATATTCCAGACTGAAATGCTATAACAGAAGTGGAGTATTGGCCAGAATGACATGAACATTTGGACACATATTCAGCGGGTATCTTGCATGTTGCGTTCAGGTGCACTGTGTTGTTTTTTTTGCAATTCCATCGCGGGCCACACAGGTGGCGATGTGGCCCGCGGGCCGTATTTTGCCCATGTGTGATCTATACAGTGGTAGGACCTAGTTAGCAGGGCCCAGATGTCTATCTGCATAAATCATAATTAACACCAGCTTTGTGTCTTTAATTTGCTTTTATTGTTTTAGTGAAACATTGTGAACATGTAAATGAGCAGTACTGCCTCTGTGTTTCCTCAGGTACCAAGGCTACATCGGTGCTGCTCTGGTCCTGGGTGGAGTGGACTGTGTGGGCCCACACCTGTACAGCATTTACCCTCATGGCTCCACTGACAAGCTGCCCTACGTCACCATGGGTGAGTCGGCTGTCACCCAGCTCACACCCAGCTGTCTCACACCCAGCTGTTTCACAACCAGCTGTCTCACACCCAGCTGTTTCACAACCAGCTGTCTCACACCCAGCTGTCAACACAAACCTCTCATCTACCTATCGGTGTTTTCTACAACTTTCTCATATTTCAGTTAGAGCTGCTTAGAGAACTCATTGTGGCTTTGACTATGACAATATTTAACATTTCTTAAACCTACAAATTGTGATGTGTACCATTGCCTTTCAGCCATGTTTATAATACATCCCAGAAAGTGAATGTAATCACATTGGCTCTGACTTGGTACACAGTCAAGACAAAAACAACTAGGTGTCCCTCGTGGGTTGTCAGCTTTCTGTCATTAGTTAGTTTCAATTCGTTTTTTGCACATTGATGATGTCACCAGGCCACTCACATTAATAATAATAATAATAATACTACATGTCATTTATATGGCGCTTTTGTAGAACTCAAGGTCTCAACACTATACGCTAAAGCCCTAGTACTTTGCGGATCAGAGAGTCGGTCACAGTCCGCGTGACGTAAATGTCGTCGTCAGAGGGTTTGCCTCTCTGCAGACACCCGCATACCGCACGATCTCGAAAACTCGCTGTGCATTAAACTACACTTCCGCTCGAGCACTCATCATCGCTCTCTCCTCCTTTCAACAACATTCTCACTTCTCCCACAGTGTTTTACCTGCTTTTGAGATGCCTCTCCTCACACGTCCTCATCTGTGACTCCAGAAACGAGTATAAACACGCGCAGCACGCGTCCACGGTGCTGCAGCAGAAACGAGTATAAACACGCGCAGCACGCGTCCACGGTGCTGCAGCAGAAACGAGTATAAACACGCGCAGCACGCGTCCACGGTGCTGCAGCAGAAACGAGTATAAACACGTGCAGCACGTGTCCACGGTGCTGCAGCAGAAACGAGTATAAACACGCGCAGCACGTGTCCACGGTGCTGCAGCAGAAACGAGTATAAACACGCGCAGCACGTGTCCACGGTGCTGCAGCAGAAACGAGTATAAACACGCGCAGCACGCGTCCACGGTGCTGCAGCAGAAACGAGTATAAACACGCGCAGCACGCGTCCACGGTGCTGCAGCAGAAACGAGTATAAACACGCGCAGCACGTGTCCACGGTGCTGCAGCTGTCCGTGTCCGCATCAACGAGTATATCTCCGGCTTAAGGGGCAACATTCCCTTTGAGAGAAGCACTCGTCTTTATTTTTGAGAATTCAAATGGGTCTAAAAGCTAATATGGTTTCATTATCAAGTGCTATTTGGAGATGGCATGAGGCCTAAGGCTTATTGACTTATTGAATATAATATCAGAATAAATCAAATGAAGCCATCGTCTTTTTATTGTGCTTAGTACCGAATGCAAGCCTAATCAAAGACACACAGTGGCTGCTTTTCTCCAGAGCAAACAAACAGTAGAAAAGAACGACCATTACAAGTCACAATCCTGGAGATGTATTAATCCAGGAATCGATTATTTGATCATCGGTAGAATACTCGATTACTAAAATAATCGATAGCTGTAATCTATTGATTATTACCTCGATTAATCGATTCGTCCTTTGGTGTATAAAATGGTGGGAAATTTGGATCAGTGTTGCAAGATGCAGGGCTCCAGACTAACGTTTTACACTAGGTGCACTAGGGCTGTCAATCTCCCTCTATAATCAAATTCGAATTTCAGTGCTTTATACATTTTAATATTCGAATTATATTCGAATATTAAAATTAATTTTTAATTGAATTAAAAAAAAAAAAAAAAAATTTTTGGTCTGAGTGAATTGTTGTCTTCTCTTATGTTGTGTTCTGATTCTAAATATAGCTGAATCTTTGGGTTTGACCAAGTAAAACTTTTTCTAAGCATTTTACCAAATGTAGATGGAAAAGTGAATGGTGGATGAATATTCAAAATAATATTAGGCTTATCACAAATAGTCCAGCAATGATGTTTATTGAAGAAAACATGTTCCTTGTACAATGTACATACATTCATTGCATTAGAAAATAGGTCAGATAACCAGAGCTTAGTTAATATTCATCAGTGATGTATTGGTGCTGTCTGAAATGCTAAAATAAAATAATTGATAATAAAAAAAGACACAGCCTTTGTTTGAGCTCCTTATCAATAAACAAATAAGTAAACTTTGCCAAAACAACAATGAGCCATGAACAACAAAAAAATCTGTCACGTATTGCACTTAAGAGCTACATGTTTACATTCAGTATAGCAGCTTCAACAGTCAACTTCAGTTAACAATGAATGAACATACATTTTAAGAGCTACAGGTAGGTTTACATCAGTATAGCAGCTTCAACAGTCAACTTCAGTTAACACTCTTTTCTTCAAGTATGTTGTCAGAACTTGTCACTGTTCTAGTGTTCTAAAAAAAAAAAAAAAATTTTTTTTTTAAAAATAAAAAAATATTCGTTTTTAAAAAATAATAATAATCGAATTTCGTTCATAATTATTAAATTCGAATAATATTCGAATATCAAAATTCGTTTCAACAGCCCTAAGGTGCACCCACGCACCTTACTTTTTAATTTAGGTGCACCAGCACATCATTTAGGTGCAGCCACATTTTTTACGCCTTTTGGCACCGCAATAATACATTTTAAGTGTTACCTTCTTTGTCATGTTGTATACATATTGGCAATTTATTAAATGATACGATCAAAGATTTTCATGTCAATAAACGTCTATTAAAGTCACTATCACCAACCGAGTTAACACAGTGGGGATTGAGCCTATGGCCCACTGATGGAAGCCTTTGCATTTTAAGTATTGCAGCATTTATGAACTGGGTGTCTGTAGAGATGCAGCGGTATGATTTTTT
>NW_028152125.1:70960-166960 GCF_964638095.1 Poromitra crassiceps
GACGGTATGATAACCTTGGAGAAAATTACCACGGTTTCACGGTATCACGGTATCGCGGACCTTTATGTATTCTTGTCAAATATGGCACAAAAAAAACATTTTTTTTTTACCATGAACAAAATGATAGTTGAATAGGGACCATGATGACAAAAATATATTTGGCAATGAAGTATGCCACAGCATAATTTAATTATTTGGCATGTTTGGATTTGGGTGCATAGGCAAATGCATGTTGAATTGTTGGCTGGTCTCTGCAGCTGTTGATGTGGATACCCCTCCGCTGGTGCCAGTACTACTGCTAGCCTAAAAAAAGAAAAAATACATGTTAATGTAACCTACATCTGTAATGACAGTTAACTGTTGCGAATGTGTGTGTGCTTGGATATATAACAGTACTATTCTTACTTATCATAAATGACGATTTATTTAATCTAATTTTATGTCAAACTAAAACACATAATATCAAATAGATGCTTATCTTTTGTAAAAATCGGATGGACACTGACTGCACTGGACACAAATGATTGTTTCACGTTGATGGCGCACACCCCCACTCACACACACCCCTCTCACACATTAGCCTCTGCCCCTGTGCTGAGCGCTTGTCTTTTCCCCTTCTCTCTCTCACACACACACTGTTTGTGCCTCAATTCACTGGCAGGTTGGAGGAGTCTTAGTTTCTACATTATTGAACGTTACTTCTCTTCAGTTCAATATGTTTTTGATAACGAGGCGCTGGCCAGCCTGGCCTACACAAGACGTGATCACTCAGTCAAGAAGTAACGTTACGTTAACGTTAGTCAGCTGATGCTAATTAGCCATGTTAACGATAGCCTATGATGAGTCATGAGTGTTTACGTTACGTTAATGTTAGCTACTCCTCAAACCTGCCGGTGGAAATTGTTTAGCGTTATGTCCGATGTGATGTATGATGAAGCAAGACAACGTTAAGTACCTTGAATTTTGCAAATGAGGACGGCTGGTGTTGATGGGCTATCATGTTTGAGGTAGGCTATTGCCTCCTAGTGCAGCCACTCTTCGCCTGCATGTCTTGCATGTTGGCTGTCCTTCCTCCTGTAAGCCCTGGCCATCCGTTTTTCTGATAACCAAAATAGTCCCACACTACCGATTTTGTCCTTTTTTGACTGGGGAAAAAGTTCGGGGGTTTCTTCACCTCTCTGGCAGCCATTGTCACGCGGCACGCCACTCAAAACAATGATGACTCCTTGATGATGATAGCTGCGGTCTGCCAGCTACTGATTGCTCTACACACACATGCAGCAGGGGGGAGGGGCCGCGTAACTGCACTCTGTCTCTGCAAGGGACCTGGGCACTTTCTCTCAGGGAAACAGCTGATACCGTGGAGAAGGTATGACGGCAAAATTTAGTGGTTTTGATACCGTGGCTTTTTCAAACCGCGGTATACCTTCAAACCGGAAACCGCTGCATCCCTAGGTGTCTGTGATGTGACCTTACATTATGCTCCTAAGTTGAAAAAGTTAGGAGCACATTTAAGGACATAATGATTAATCTCTGATACATTACAATTTAGTTTAATTCAATTAAAGTAGGCTACCATTCTCATGATGCACTATGAAGGTCTTACCAGATAAGAATGACTCATTGCAGCTCATTGGCTATAATTGTTGTCATTAAATGATCATTAACCATTTATTTAGTCATCTGTAGTTTGCCTAACATTATGCAATGGTGGTCATGAATGTGAACCTTCACGTTACTGTGTGATTAGTGACATATCCCACAGTGTGCTGTGAAATGATAGTCTCACTGTGCACTGCAGACAGTGAAAAACCATAGCAGATGGCTGCTCTTAGATGGTCTAACATTAACGGACAGCATAGTCATATTGTCAACAACACATTTTAGCGATCTTGACTCACATGTTTGGTAATGTTAGTAATCCCAGAATTGGCTTGACAGTTAGCTAGCATCCCGCTAGCGATGCTAACATTAACACATGCTAAGATGTCATTGTCATGCCAGCCAACCTAACGTTAGTCACAACTCGTCTGCTGAAGCCGTAGCTTTGTCTCCCGCGTACAAAACCACCAGCTGACACATTTTAATTCCATCTGTTTGTGACTCCGATTCCTGTACGAGTGAGTCTGGCCGGTCATACCAGTAATCTGGATGGCTGGCTGCAGATTAGAAATATTCACATTTAAGAAGCTGGAATCTGCTAATTTTGGCTTAAAAAATTCAAAACGATGAATCAATTATCAAAATAGTCGTCAATTAAAACAACTAATTGATTAATGGTTTAATGGTTGCAGCTGTAAGCAGTTATTTTCTCTTCTTTTGTAAAGGCTCTGGGTCCCTTGCTGCCATGGCCGTGTTTGAGGACCGCTACAAGCCTGACATGGAGGTGAGTGCCACACAAATACACATTCTCTCCCAGCAGGTGTCACTACTCAGTACAGGCCAGGGTTCCCACGGGTTCTTGAAATCATTGAAAGTTTGTGAATTTAGAGAAAGAAAGAGGAATCAAGGCCTTAAAAGTTTTTGAAAATAGACATGGGTCATTGAAAATGCTTGAATTTATGTTTTGAATGAATGAAATAAACAAGCAAGCAGTTACTTAGCTCTTAAACTAATAAATAAGTCTCTCTCTATTGCTCAACTTACACAATTCAGTATATTGTTTTGCTGTGCTGTGTTAGAGAAGGCAAGAGACCACATAGTCTGCTAACAAGTTCACACATTCAAGCCAGGGATTCCGTTAGCCGGTATATGCCGGCTTTTAGCCGGTATTTGTTGCCGTGGGCCGGCAAATTAAAAGGTCGCCGGCTCAAGTAGCCGGTTGGAAATGCCAAATAAATTAATTCATTATATAAAATAGCGCAATATTGTGTGACGAGTGATGTTGCCATAAGCTACAACTTAAATATAGACTTTATATATTTTCGCCCCGCTGTTATGTTGAGTGTTGGGTGAAAAAGAGAAAAAATAACTGCCACGCAAAAGCCGCACACTGCAGCTGTGCAGCATCCCGCAGCCGATAGCGCTTTGGCTTGACACAAGAGACCGAAATGTCAACGCAGACATCCCTCGACCAGTTCTTTTCCAGAACAAGATCCAACCAGCCATGAGAAGCCGCCACAGAGAGGAAAAGTTGGGTTGATATTACAATCGCAAGTTGGCTTTGCACATGTAGCGGAGCGCTGATCATGAAGAAACTGCCGCAGGCGTATTGCGAGAATTCTCGCAGCGACAGAGAAGTCCTCTGCAGGTTGTAAAGCTTATTATTATGTCCATTAATTTAGCCACTAATGTCAACATCATTTCAGCATAAATAACCTACTAGAACCTCAGTTGATTTGCCATTTAAGGAGGAGGATTTAATGGGCAGCTTTCATTTATTCATCTGAACGACTTTATGGAGCATCATCTCAAAGCTCACAAGATGCAACACGGGATTTTGTTCTCAGATGTAGGCTACAGGTAACACAAGGCTAATATTCTTACCTTTGCCCTTCAGTTTAACTCATTGAGTGCCAGCCACTTTTGGAGAACGGACGCTCCCAGTGCCAGAGTTTCAGAGCGTTTTCAGTGATTTCTCGAGGCCCGCAGAATATTGTGTGATATTACTATGTAAACACCGAACATGCCCAAAGAACGATGAGACTCTCTTCTATCACCAGCAAAAAAAAAGTTTATTGATATCATTTTCCGTTCTTTAGTTATCAGCCGGAGAAGATAGGTTGATTTCAGTAAAAACAGACGTTTCCATCTAGAAGCTGAGATAATCAGCCTTTTGTGAAATGAAGCATTTCAAGCAAATCACTGACTCTGAAGCTAATATTTTCTGACCTGAAACATCTGAACAGTAGGGACGTGGGAGTGTCTCTGGTAGCTCTGCTCGCTCTGCTGGCTGCTGCGTGTGTCAGGCGAGTCTCTGCTGCCTGCTATGGCAGGCTCTGCTGCCTGCGGATCCACGTTCGGATGGCGGCCGCTCGTCGGGGGAGTCTGGATGGGGCTCACTGAGTTCGTCTGCGTTTCTGGGGTTTCGGTTGTGAGCTGGGATGAAGCTGCGTCCGATTATAGGCTTTCTGCTGCGCGTTTCAAAGTGCGTTGCACCCAGTCTATTTTCGGAGCGCTCCGCCTTGTGCGCCGGCTCCCAGCGCGACACTGAAAAGCCAAACCATTCTCATGAAAATGGTTTGGCTTTGGTTTTATTTTCTGGCGGCTAATCGTGTGGAGAAACTATGCAGCAGAGACAGAGGGGCTCATTTGTGGGAGCGGATTGGCTGCTCTTCGCAGCTAACGTTGGCTCCAGCCAGAGCAATCTGTGCCGCTCTGGCTCATGCATCGGTTTCTCTTTCATCACGGCTTTTTCTGCTGTTTTTCCTCAACTTTCTCTAATCTGGAGAGCACTGTCGCCACCTAATGGGTCCGTAAAATAGGTTATACGCCTTCAATAGCTACAATATTTTTACAGGAGATGCAGGAGGCTTTGATCCACGTCCCACCGTCAAAAAACGCAATTGACGACTTTAGTCGTCATTGGCACTCAACGTTACTATTTGAATTGACGACTATAGTCGTCATTGGCACTCAATGAGTTAAAGTAAAGCAAATATTCTCATGTTGTGAAGTAGGCTATGAGTCCGTTCTGAAAGCGAGTTGGATGCCGGCCTGTCAACCAGCTGCAGTCCCTCGTCATCGTGTCAATATAGACCGCTTCAGAAAATATAGGCTATAAAGTTTGACTGACTGCAGGTCTCATCTCTGGCTTGTTGCAGGTAGGCAACTTCTTAATTTAGATTATCTTTCAAGTTATTTAATTTCTCGTTCTTCGATGCAAAGAGACATTTAATGTAGGCCCGCCAGTGTCTTTCTTTAGGCTTAATTAAACGGGAATATATGACAAACTCAGTTCACAAAGTTTGTGACGAGTTCATTCACTATAATAAAATACATTTGTTGGACGATTGGATAATAGCTTTTGTTTTTTGTGTTTTATTGTTTAATCTTAATGGGTCTGCAAACCCGAACTGAATTAATTAAATAAGGAGCGTTGTGCAGCACGCTCCCTTTGCAAACGCAGACCGCAGTGAATAGTTAATAGTTAGATAATTATTTTGAAATCAAAAAATGATTTAAAATTAAGATTTCGTTTGCAATAATATGTTATGTATTTAAGAAATGATTAGGCTACATCTATCTTTTTTTCAATACATTTTGACTGTGCCTGTAAATATTCTATAAGGCCGGAATTCTGGAATCTTGCCGGCTCCATTGGCCGGCCAGAAAAAATCCTAGCGGAATCCCTGATTCAAGCCTCCCTCTTTTTAATTGTCTGAGAGTTTCTGCTAGCTTTCATTATAAAAAAGATCTCAGTGTTGTAACAGTAATTCACTTTGATAAAAGTGTCTCAAACTAGGCTGTGTTGGCTCCATGAATTTGGGGAATTGGGCCTGGAAAGTCCTTGAATTTGATGTTGAAAAAGGTGTGGGAACCCTGTAACACCTGGATTGCTGTGGTGTATTCCACTGGCTGCCGACATATTACACCCAAACGGCTTCTCGGAGAAGCCTCTATTTCAGTGATTCCCAAGGTGGGCCATGGAGGTACTGCAGGTGGGCCATGGAGGTACTGCAGGTGGGCCATGGAGGTACTGCAGGTGGACCATGGTGGTACTGCAGGTGGACCATGGTGGTACTGCAGGTGGTCCATGGTGGTACTGCAGGTGGGCCATGGTGGTACTGCAGGTGGTACTGCAGGTGGACCATGGTGGTACTGCAGGTGGGCCATGGAGGTACTGCAGGTGGGCCATGGAGGTACTGCAGGTGGACCATGGTGGTACTGCAGGTGGGCCATGGAGGTACTGCAGGTGGGTCATGGTGGTACTGCAGGTGGGCCATGGAGGTACTGCAGGTGGGTCATGGTGGTACTGCAGGTGGGCCATGGAGGTACTGCAGGTGGGCCATGGTGGTACTGCAGGTGGGCCATGGAGGTACTGCAGGTGGGCCGCGAGTGGTCTGCCAACACTCATATTTTCGCAGGCAATCAAATGGCTGTAGCAGGGTAATCTTTAAAGCTACAGTAGAGATCCTGTTATCACAGGGTCCCCGCGGAGGTCTTAAAGTATTCAAAATATTAAATCCTCAAAATAAGGCCTTAAAAAGTATTTAATTTCGTTTACAGGGTAAAGGTCTTAATTGTTTTCTTTGAATAGGTGAATACCGTAACGTCATAAATAAACCTCAGCTGTCCTCACAGTCAGTCAGTCAGCCAGCCCCTCCCCTCCTCACAGTCCAGTCAGTCAGCCAGCCCCTCCCCACTGCTGTTAGCCCCTCCCCACTGCTGTTAGCCCCTCCCCACTGCTGTTTAACGTTTCACTGGCTGCCTCACAATACTGCATCCGACTCAGACGCCCCTGGAGACAATCTTTCTCAAAAGAAACTTACGTTAGCGATCTGGAGACTTTTTCTGACATGGGATTAGCATTAGCAGTAAGCAGGCAATGATGATAGGTCCCGCTAGCTTTGATGCTAAGTTAGCATCGCCTTTTAGCTGTGGTAAATAAAAAGCACATTTCCAGGGATGGCCCGCAGTGACAACAGAATGCACACGCAGGCTTGGGTAAAGGTCTTACCCATGTGTATGAGGGGGGCATAATTTGTGCTCATAACATGTATAACTAACGTTACTAAAGGTCTTACCCATGTGTATGAGGGGGGCATAATTTGTGCTCATAACATGTATAACTAACGTTACTAAGTCTATTCAAACTCTGTAGCGTTTCTATGTGCCTTCTTTGGCCAGGTGAAAACAGCATATTTAGAATGAGTCACTGACTGCTTTGATTGTTTGCTCGTAGGAGGAAGACGCCAAGCGGCTTGTGCGTGATGCCATCGCAGCAGGCATCTTCAATGACCTGGGCTCTGGCAGCAACATTGACCTGTGTGTCATCACCAAGGGCAAGGTGGACTACATCAGACCCCATGATGAGGCCAACAAGAAGGGTGTCAGGTAAGGAGCCAAGCCAGACATGTGACCACAGTGTCTGACTGTCAGGGCTTTCATTCTGCAGCACTAACTGAAAGTGCCATGTGCTCTGAAACATCCCTCTCCTCACTAAAGAACCCTCTCCTCACTAAAGCACCCTCTCTTCACTAAAGCACCCTCTCCTCACTAAAGAACCCTCTCCTCACTAAAGAACCCTCTCCTCACTAAAGCACCCTCTCTTCACTAAAGCACCCTCTCCTCACTAAAGCACCCTCTCCTCACTAAAGCACCCTCTCCTCACTAAAGAACCCTCTCCTCACTAAAGAACCCTCTCCTCACTAAAGCACCCTCTCCTCACTAAAGCACCCTCTCCTCACTAAAGCACCATCCTCACTAAAGAACCCTCTCCTTACTAAAGAACCCTCTCCTGACTAAAGAACCCTCTCCTCACTAAAGCACCCTCTCCTTACTAAAGCACCCCTCTCCTCACTAAAGAACCCTCTCCTCACTAAATCCGCTCCAGTCTTTTTCCAAGCCAACAAAAACACTGGCCAGCGCTATGTGGACACACACCCTTTACTTAGCTTTATTGACTGAATGACCAATTCATGTTTTTTGTGTGTGTGTGTGTCGTCTTGGCTGATTTGATAGAAGCCTAAATGAGCTTGAAGCCTTGCACCTGTGAGTAAAGACGTGTTTGTAGAATGCAAAGCTAACAGCAGTGTCAGTGTGGCTTATTTGACGACTAACCCACTTAACTCAGTTGTCTTCTCTCATTTTGTCTTGATACATTTTCTTTCTGCTGAATCTCAACATCACACAACTTAAACAAAACTGCATGGCTGTTTCTCTCCTAAACGTGTCCAGACCGGCTTGCTGTGATGATGAAGAGGACATTTTTGGCTACGTTCACACAGCCATCCTTAGTGCTTGAATCTAATCTTTCCCCCCCTAAGTGACTCAGATCAGTCTTTTTCATGACTGTGTGAACAGTACAAGTCACATTGAAAGTGACTTTTTTAAAGACGACCTGGGCTACTTTCAAACGTGGTAAAACATCAAATTCGAATCTGATGTTTTTGAAAGTGACTCCGGTGTGAACAGACATCTGGCCCATATCTGACTTAATGCTTCAATGTGACTTCTTCTTCTTCTGTTGAGTTTTATGGCAGTTGGCATCCTTGATGGTGATCCTATTCTGCGCTGGCGGGAGGAGGGAGGGGGAGGACCAACACGCGGGCATTGAAATTAAACCGTGAACAACAGATGAAACGACATCGTCAGCTACCGCCATGTTTACTGCGGTCTTCTTCCGGGTTTACGTAGAACAGGACTGCGCTGCGTGGGACGTTATTGTTGTTGTTCTGTTCACACTGGAGTCGGATGTGGGCCACTTTTAAAAAGTCTGTGTGAACAGCCACACAAGAAAATCAGATGCGAGCATCAAGTCATATTCAAGCACTAAGGATGGCTGTGTGAACGTAGCCTTAGTGACTCAGATCAGTCTTTTTCATGACTGTGTGAACAGTACAAGTCACATTGAAAGTGACATTTTTAAAGACGACCTGGGCTACTTTCAAATGTGGAAAAACATCAGATTCGAATCTGATGTTTCGGAATGTGACTTTGGTGTGAACAGACATCTGGCCAATATGAGCGACATTCGTCACTATTCTGCGCTGGCGGGAGGAGGGAGGACCAAGCGGGCAGATTGTGATTACAAACATGGAGGACAGCTGTGAGGCAGCTAATCAGTGGAGGGACAGTGAGGTTTTAGACCTTATAAGTATTAGCAAGAAGTAGCAGCTATTGCTCCACAGAAAGCCATCATTCAAATGTTGGCTCTCTTTCTCCTCTTCCTCACTATCATCTGCTCCCGTATTCGCTGGCTTCCACTGCACAATAACTTGTAAATTAAACCGTAAACAACAGATGAAACAACATCGTCATCTACCGCCATGTTTACTGTTGTCTTCTTCCGGGTTTACATAGAACAGCAGTGCGTAGCGTGTGACGTTATTGGTGTTCTTCTGCGCATGCGGGTCATGTCCGTGATCTGTTCACACTGGAGTCTGATATGGGCCACTTTTAAAAAGTCTGCGTGAACAGCCACACACAATAAATCTGATCTGAGCAAAAAATCTGATTGGAGCACTAAGGTTTGCTGTGCTGTGTGGAATCCGTTACCCAACCAGGGCTTATTGAATTGTTGTAAACTTCTCCTGTTCTGTTTCTCCTGTTCTGTTTCTCCTCTGTAGAACTGGTGACTACAAGTACAAAAGAGGAACAACCGCAATCTTGACGAAGGCTATAACCCCATTGAACTTGGAGGTGGTGGAGGAAAGTGTACAGACCATGGACACCTCCTAAAGCAGATCTACATGGTGGTGTTTTCTCGCTGTAACTTCCCCTCCCCAGCTCCCCAATAATTACTTAACACAAATAGCATGTAGTTGTTTTTTCATGGTTTTCAATAAACAGTTTGAGTTGGTAAGCATGTTTTGTCAATGACCATTTTTATGCCTCCGCCGGCGATAGCCGATCTGGAGGCATTATTTAAGTTTGGGAAGATGCCTTAAAATGACATGTTGGTATATAGATACAGTCGGTCTGTGTGGGAACGCCCACAAAATGTTACTATGGCTGGCGCGTGAGTGGGGTAAAATCCCCCATATATCTCAATGGGCTGATTCACCAAAGGACGGTGCTGCGGCTCTACACTACAGGATTGGGGATTCTAGAGCAGGTACATAAACGTCTGTTCAGATGTGCGTTTACTGCAGTGGTTGAATCATCAAGCCGGCTGGGCTGGGCTGGGCTAGCGGCTAATCGCTAACTATGCTGAATGGGGAGAACGGGAGGATTTACCCCACCCTGACCATGCCCCCAGCCAGCTACCCCATGACGATACTCTGCGCTTCCAGATTTTATATATATATATATATATATATATATAATATTTATTTGAAAAAATAAACACTTGAATATCATGGATCCTGTGTGAACTATATGTTTTTTGCATTAAAAAAAGCAAATATAACGGTACAAACTCCAGTTCATGACACGTCAACAAAACCTGACAGCTTAGTGGCGCGCATGGAGTCTGCTTTCACCTAGTGTTCATGGAAATTTGTCGTAGCATACTTATAGAATATTTATTTTGAGACTTTGAGATTTACCTCAATAAATTAGGACATCTATGCGATGCCACAAGTGAAATAACCTCTTGAACATAACTAACACCTGTTGAAAGATTAAAACAATTGTGAATCACACAATGCCAAGTTCTGTTTGACAGAGAAAATAAGTTGAGAAGAACACTGCTAAATGAATGAACTACCTACAGTACAAAATGTGTGATGGAGGGATTATTAAATCAACCGACCATATTTCAACTGACAAACTACACGATGCTGTTCTCTGTATGCTGAGAGAGCAGCGTTAGCTTGAAAAAACAAAACATGGCTTCTTCTGATTAGTTTATTTGAAGGTGACCTGGGCTCTCTTGCTCCCTCTAGTTGATCGGCTGTCAAATTTCACACTAGCAAAGATAATCTGGCTAAATGGCTTGTAGCAGGTTGCATAGAAGCATGGCTTAACAACAATGTGTTCTATTACATTATATTAGTTGCATTACACATAGGTGGCAGAACTCATTCTACAGACTGATTTCAGTCAGTTAGACCCTTAATATAATCGATGCAACTGTGCTTTATTCTTATTGCCATTGACTATTTCCTTTACATTCATTTTGAGAGTAGCAGAGGACTTTACATTGATGCATTAAAAAACATAAAAATACATTTTCACCAGAATGCAGGAAATGAAGTGACACATTCACTACTTTTACACCACCACCAGGTGGCGGAGCGGGTATCAAACCGGCCACCCACTGGCTCCTGCATCTCTCTGTGGTCAACAACTCACCACCAGCTCCCCTTCGCTCTTCTCTCTCTCCTCTGGCTCTCGCTATTCAAAACTGAGGCTCGAACCCACGACCTCAAAACTGACTGAGGCTTGAACCCACAACCTCAATACTGCTGGGCAGCAATCAAACTGTCTGAGCCACTCGGGCACAGTTTGCTTTTCAGTCTTTCCTCTGGGTGTCCACTTTCAAAACTGTCTAAAACTGACTGAGGCCATGTCCACACGGAGACGAGTTTAGGTGTATCCGCTAAAGTTTTTTCTCGTATAGACGTTTCGTCCGGACGGAACCAGCGTTCTGAGAGTATACGCTAATTTTTGAAAACGGGTCCCAGAGTGAATAAATCTGAAGACGCCACCCTTGCATTTCCGTGTTTACAACCCATACGCATCTTTCCTGAACCGATGGCGCCATAGCCCCACCTCTCTCCACCAGCAACAATTTAGGCTCGAACCAGCCTGACCTCCAACTGGATATGTCGTTTGTACAAGCAGCTGAACACGACCTAGAATCACAGCCCAGTCACAGAATTTGGTTAAATAATATAACCGTGCAGGATTTGAACCTGGGGCAGCTGGCTTGACAGCTGCCTGTCGTAACCCCTCAGCTATCAATGCATTGCTGTCCCTACCCCTAACCCAAACCCACACCCTAAGTCACTGTTTCAACTTGCTTTTTGGGCAGAAGTCACGTAGTACTTTTTCTCTGCCACTGAGGTGCGCTAGTCTAGCAGATGTGGTATAGGGTCGTATTGCAGTGATACGACGTCATTGGTCGTATGAGTTGGAGGATATGTTGGCTCGAACCCACAACCTCAAAGCTGTCATGCTGCTGTCAAACTCTGTGAGCCACTGAGCCTCACGAGGTCAGGTCATTTCTGTCACAGCTTTTCAGTTTTCACTTGAGAAGTTCTTCAAAGGTGTGGTGTGGGTTAGGGTTAGGGCTAGGTTGGGTTAGGGTTAGGGTTAGGTTTAGGTTGGGTTAGGGTTAGGTTGGGTTAGGGTTAGGGTTAGGTTTAGGTTGGGTTAGGGTTAGGTTGGGTTAGGGTTAGGTTGGGTTAGGGTTGGGTTAGGTTGGGTTAGGGTTAGGTTGGTGTGGCCATAGCTGTCAAATGGGTTAGGGTTAGGGTTAGGGTTAGGTTGGGTTAGGGTTAGGTTGGTGTGGCCATAGCTGTCAAATGGGGACATGTCCCCACTACTTTTCAACACAAGTGATGCCCTTTTGTACTCAGATGTCGAATATGGTCTGACAGAGAAGTCTTGGAAAGTAATGTCAGTAATGTATTGTCTTACAGTGTCGGGGTAAAGCATTAAAGTAACTTATTACCAATAGGATTTCAGTAATATCCTACATGTAGTTATTTTGTCAAGTAACACAAGTTACAAATTGAGTTACATCATCTTTTTATCAAAGCATATTTAAATAAAGATACAATGATTTCCTAATCAAATTGTGTTTTTATGCAAATAACCACTATAGATGACAATAACAAAGGAAATGGATAACATTTAGAATTTTGGCCGGTTTACACTGACTTCAAGACGGTTGAAATTCTTTTTCGGGATGTTCCAGGCGGCGATGTCATACTGCTCCTGCTTAATATATTGATAGTATTCCGTTACATCACCACACGGCCATCTTGGTAGGAAAATAACAGATGATTGTAATCAATTAACAGGTGATTACAATCAAATGACACAAACAGCCAATGAGCTCTGTGTATTTTAGCGCCATATTGGTAGGAAAATGTTAGTGACATGGGAATACTATCTATATGCTAATATCAATCAAGTATCACATGACCTTGATTGCCGAATAACTTTTCCATTTGTCAAGCAAATAATTACTAACCTGAATATCTGCTACACACACACACACACACACACACACACGTGTTTATGTAGGCCTATAGTACTATATCAAATACCGGCAATGTTGGGGAGTAGTGAACTACATGTGGTTGAACTACATTTTGTAGCAGCTTGCTGGTAGTTCAACTACATTCCTATTTGCGTACTGACTCAAGAAGTTATACTACTTTTTGGTCAGTTTGGTGTAGTTTAACTACTCAAACTACAAACTACAATTTTGAGCAATAAAATGAAAGGAACAGGCACGGCTCCAGGATTCTTTCGAGGGGGGGGAAGGCGGGGCTCGGGGGAGGCTAGACCAATCTGTGGGGGTGCTAAGAAAATAGTCAATTTTCATGACTTCAAAGTTACTTTATAATGAAGTCCCCCCCACCTCCAAATAAAACCAGATATGGCACCCAGCACATTAGCACATTCAAAATAAATTTAGTTTTTAAATTAATTTAGCCAAAGATCTTTTTTAAGCTCTAATACTACAAGTGACCACAAGGCAATGGCAAAAACTTTCACATGCAAAGGTTTAGGCATGAGGAGTGATTGGTTAGGTTTAGGCTCGCAGAGTGATGATTGGTTGGGTTTAGGCATGATTGGTTAGGTTAATATCAGGGTAAGAAAAAGTCCACAATGGAAATAAGCCTTTTGATTGATTGGTTGATTGATTGATTGATTGGTTGATTGATTGATTGCATTTATTTGATAATTGATAAAAAGATAGATATACAACTGCCCAGCAGGAATTCATACAGTACATTTTAAAAATCATTGAGGCTGAGAACACAATAAAACATCAGGGACCATGTTGGAAATAAGTGTTTACACTTTTACATGTTATCCCTTGGATCTTTTATTGTCTCTATATCCATGAAACACGATTTCAGATGGCAGCCCGTCTTTATTGTCACACGAACACACTACAACACATGCATGCGGCCACTACACGCACTCATGCTGACGGTGGCCGGTGAAATATGTCCTCTGCATTTGACCCATCCACTTTCCTCCAGGGGGCAGGCCAGGAGCAGTGGTCGCTATTTCTTTCCAGCGCCCGGGGACCTTCATTGGACCAACTTCAGATGTTGTCGTCACTGGTCGGATGACGATCTTCTGCATGTATTTAGGGGGGGGTTATGTACGGAGGAACCCCCTGGGGGGTACAGGGAGAACATGCAAACTCCACACAAAAAGGCCCTTTCGACGAGATAGCCCACCTGGGCAGTGGGCACTGAAGATATGGGGGGTCACAACTCCAGCACCCACAGCGTCCAAGGTGGGAATCGAACCCAGGACCTTCGAGCTGTGAGGCGACAGCGCTTACCATTGCACCACCGTACCCCCAGAATAAAGTCAATCAATCAAAAGGCTTATTTCCATTGTTCTTTTTCTTACCCTGATATTAACCTAACCAACCATCACTCCTCATGCCTAAACCCACAGATGGGAAGTAACTAAGTACAACTGTTAGTAGGATTTTCAGGTAACTGTACTTTACTGAGTATTTATTTTTCTGACAACTTTTTACTTTTACTCCCTACAATTTAAAACAAATATCTGTACTTTCCACTCCTTACGTTTTCAAAACAGGCTAGTTACTTTAATTTTAATGCATGACAGACAAATGTAACGTTGTTTGTTTGTCTCTCTCGTCTCACACTCCCCCAGCTTTTACGCATTATGTGCACCTTTTTCGTGGAAAAACCATGTCACAAACTGACAACTACTACCAATCATAGTGTAATGCCTGAAGCTCTAAAAGAAACTTCTGGAATTGCTGAACTAGAAGGTTTACCACTCGGAACTAAAACCCTCTGTCTTCTGATCCAAAATCATACACCTTGTCCATTAGGCCAGGTGATTTGACTGCTGGGTAACTTCTTATTTATTTGCCACTAGAGAAAATGTTTTTGTTAAGTGTCGAAAAGCCCATCATACAACTGTTGTCATCTCCCTCTGGGTCCTCAGACTTTGATTGGTGTGCCACTTGCCAAGGCTTGAAGTGTAACCAGCAGTCCCTCAGTTTAGCACATGGTCTTTATAGCCTTGGCAGTGGACATGGATCAGAGAAATCTGCAATAAGATGAGAAACTGATAATGAGATCCAAACTGGAGCCAAAAACAGCCGACAGAAGCTCACAGATGGAAAAGAGCTTTTGTCGTTATGGCCTCTGGACAATGGCCTGTTCACCACACAGAACCACTCCCTCACACTGATCAATCAGCATCCAGATCTAGTGGATCCCAGCTGATTTAGTACCTGGAAAGATCTGGTCCAGATGACGTATCAAAGACTGCAGGATACCGTGGCACACACACACACACACACACACACACACACACGCGCGCGCACACACACCAGCTTTATGTTAACTGACAGCTGAAATGCTGAAAAAAGCTGATTTTCTTTTCTTTTTTTTACCAGGTCAAACCTTTTACAGCGGGATTTTGGCTTAACTCTGTTCTCTCTCTCTCTCTCCATGTTTCTCACTCACACGAAAGCGAGGCTACCTTCAGGTACATTCAGCTTGGGGGGTGGTGGTGGCTGCTTAAACCTGCTCTAAACCTCTGGTGTCACTCCACATTTACTCTTTAGGCTTTAGGGCAAGGTTCCACAATGATCTACTGGAAATGTCTTGGACCCAGTAATGTTGTTTCTTATGAACCTTTATGATTGAAATGTAATATTTATGCCTAGTGGATGAAATTCAACTTGGTTGCTAAGAGTTGCATGGCATAACAATCTTCTTTGAGTTTTTATTCCACTTCTAATTAATTTGAGGATACTAAAGTGTTAACATAAATGTTCAATAAACTATACTGCAAAGGAGGGTTCCCACAGCGAGTTTTGATCCCTAGTCTATCAGAATAGAGACAACTGCACTCACCACTCAGCCACACAAACAAACCCATAAAGCTCAGGCTAGTTACACATCCATGACACACAGAGGGAGAGAAAACAAAGAATTTCATAAATATCTGTTTGAAATAAATTAAAGATTTGTAAAAAAAAAAAAAAACGTATTTGGGCTTTTCCGAATACCGGATTCGGCTCCACCCCTATTATTTTGTGTGTGTGTGTGTGTGTGTGTGTGTGTGTGCCATTTTTGCCTTTATTTGATAGGATAGCAGCTATCCTACCAAATAAAGGGAAAATGGCCAACAGATAATATAAAAAAAGACATCCTCAGCGATATGAGGTTAAAAACATTGCATTTGGAGAGAGACCGAGCTATCATATTTAATTATTGATTATGAATCATGATCATTAGACTGTTTTTAGATGCCCCTTCTGGCACTTGGTGCTACACACGGCGTGTGACGTGCGTGCAGGCCCGTATCCAGAGTTTCGAAATTGGGGAGGTCCAGACATGGCAAGGGGAGGCGGATTTGGTGGTGCCCGAAAAAAATGTGAGTTTTTCCCTCCCCCCTTTTTTAGCCATATTTAGAGTAATATATCATTTTAAATAAAATAAAATGATTTTTTTAACCTTTTTAGCCATATTTAGAGGAATATCTCATTCTAAATCAACATTAGGATTATACTGTTGTGATGTCATTATTCAGTATATTCTCTTTCATGTCACCACCTGCTCAGCTCTCCTGTCAACATAATTGTAACTAACAAACACAAACTGTTTTAGCAAAATTCATATCAAAATGACACCTACAAACACAGGTACACAACCCAAGCCGTACACAACACACAAAGTCACCTCTTTTTGTTACTTATTGGGTCATGAAACTGAAACCATGCATGAAACAGCCACCTGCATACCTGACTTCGGGAGCATGGCACTGATTGATAACAAGCCTTAATTGAGCCTTCATCATGCATGATTAGCCAGTAGCTTCCCAACGTGGCACACAGGTAACATTACTTAAGAGACAGACTAGACACTTACTTTCTTGGTTGTTGCTAAAAAATCTGTCAGTGTCACTCACTCACCTCGTCTGTCGTTCACTCGCTCACTGTCTCGCAGCTCGCTCACTTTCAATTATCTCGCCAGGCAGTCACCATGTCTTCCTGCTGCTCCTACCTCCTGCGCTTGTCAAGTGAAATCAAGTCACCGTGGACGCGGTGTCAGATGACTTCCTGCCTGCCTGCGATCCCGTGTTTTCCATGCTTTCCATGGAGCTTTTTTTTTTTTTTTCTGAAATTCTTACCGAGGTCCGGACCTCGGTGACCTCATAGCTAGATACGGGCCTGCCTTCACCAAAACATGCAATATCCTGGTTGCTGATGTGGTGCCTCCTCTGGTCGTTAAGGGCGCCTGTTCGGAGGGAGGGGAACTGGTTGAAATAGCGTGAACCTCCCACGTGCTATGTCCTACCAGTGAAGCTTCCCCTGTCAGGTGAATAGAAGCGGCTGGCTAACTGCCCATGTCTCGGAGGAAGCATGGAGCCAGTTTCGGCTCTCCCCAGATCGGCAGAGGGTGGAGCAGCAACCAGGATAAATAAATTAGATTAGCACTAATGGGGGATAAAAATGGGATAAAAAATCTGGGGGGGGGGGGGGGGGGATGTTCCACTGCAACGTCATGGCTGGAGCACTGTTGTCCAAAAAGGAGAACTCTCTCAGCACGCTCTGCTGCTTCCGCATCCTGTGTGTTTTGGCCGAGGCTATATGGGTAATTTCCAGAGGGGCAATGGACCTCCTGACATCATGATGTCACACTGATCTAGGGATGCAGGGGTTAACCGGTTTGACTATTAACCACGATTTAAAACGTCACGGTTATATAACCGCAGAGGCTCCGCTACACCGAGTGTTTTGTTTCACAACAGTCCGTCAGTTTAAACTCCTGTGCGGCCCAGACAGCGCTGGAAGGAGAGGAACCTGTCTCGCTCGCTTTGTTTCCGCACAGAGTTTTTAACAGAGGCACCAAACACAGGCAGCTGCATCTCTCCCAGTAGTAGCCAGTCTGTAGCCTAGCCATCAGAATCAGAATCAGAATCAGATATCATTTATTCACCATTATGTTATGTAACATATAGGAACTTGTTTTTGCATTAAGGTGCATTAATCTTTTTTCACATAAGAGCACAGTAACGCCACAGCAGCCATGGGCGGCGCCGTCGATGATGGACGCCAGCCAAACATAAACGTTGCAATACATGTCCCGCAAGGTTTCTGAGATTAGGGGAAAGTCTGAGCTGGTGTTACGTTAAACCATACGTGGGAAGGAGGCAGCGGATTTGTTTAGCGTTAACATACAGTCAATGACTTTAACGTTAGCTGTTGTGGCTAATGTTAGCTAGCTGGCCGTGGCCTAGCGTACATATAGTTCAGCAGGCAGCGGTCAAGCTCGTTGTGACCAAACATCGCCGCACTCCCAGAGCTGGCGTAAACCATAGAGAACCTCGTGCTTTAGCCAAAATGAAACGTCCAGGATTTGTGTCTTAACTCCAAAAGCTAACGTTACATGTAGGCCTAAGAAACATGAAGCTAACGTAGCTAGCTGCTTGGATCACAAAATAATTGCTCGATTTCCCCCCCACAATTGCTCGAGTGACATCACTGATGACATCATTGGTGACATCACAATTGCTTGGTGCATCATGATGTCACAATGTGATGTCAGCGAGCACTGATGACATCATCAGTGATGTCATAACTCCTAGTGATTTTCAGTGATGTCATAAATCCCTCTCTGATGCATAGTGACATCATCGATGATGTCATGAAACCTCCCTTCAACAACTGGGCTGCTGTCTTCATCAGCATATGCGTCCTACATCCATCCAGAGCAAGCTACTATATTATCAGCCCAAATATGCCTCCTTCCATGATTGGTAGGAAGTATTAATGCATTTCATTGGTGGTGGTCTTCTCTCCCAATCCCCGTTTGGTGCCCATGCCGGGCAATTTGCATATAACCCCATAAGTGTCCTTGCCATTGCTTAACCTCAGTCAGACCACGTCCTGACAATTTGCACAACCCATTATCCCTGCATTCTGCTTAAACATCAGTCAGCCCATGTCCTGACAAGTCAGCCCCCGTCCTGACAATTTGCTCAACCCATTATCTCTGCATTCTGCTTAAACCTGTCAGCCCACGTCCTGAGAAGTCAGTCCACATCCTGACAACTTGCTCAACCCATTATCCCTGCATCCTGCTTAAACTTCAGTCAGCCCACGTCCTGACAAGTCAGCCAATGTCCTGACAATCTGCATAACCCATCATTCCGGCATTTGCATAAACCTCAATCAGCCCTTGGCCCCCTTTTCCTCATCTCTCCCCATCATCACATGACAAGATCCTGGTTCATCCTTCACTTCAAGACCACACTCCAGAAATGCAACATCCCTGCAGAGAACTATTCCAGTCACTCCTTCAGGATCGGAGCAGCCACATCAGCAGCCATGCAGGGGGTGTCCTCCGCCTCCCTTCAACAACTGGGGCGCTGGTCCTCATCAGCCTATGCATCCTACATTCGTCCAGAGCAAGACGCCATATTATCAGCCCAAAGATCCCTCCTTCCATGACTAAAGAGGCAACAAGCACTTCGTTGGTGGCGATCAAACTCTCCTTTTCTCTTCAATGCGCCCATGCCCGGGCTATCCACATCCACTCCCTTGCATCCCCGCTTTGCCTTAAAAAACCCCGGTCAGCCCCTCATCTCCCGGCATGCATAAATTCTCCCCCGTCAGCCCACGACCTGACTAAAGCATACCCCAGGCGAGCTCCATGACCCCCGTTTTCACTCTCCCAGTTCCTGAAATAACTTTAAATTCCTTTGGGGGATGTCCTATCTCATAAAGCACCGACGCCCTCTCTCATAAGCAAGAGGAGCGTCACATCATGGAGTCATACGCCATACTCAAACCGTCTATTCTGATTCAATAAAGTTTGTTAAAATTATATTAAGAGTCTCTCATGATTGAAGTGTAGTCGTAGACTGAATTTCAATCATGGAAGACCAAATAAGGCATTAATAGAGCACCCCATGCTGTCATACCCCTCAGCCCAAATGACGTCACTAAATGACGTCACCATCTCCGACGTCACCTTCTCCATGACGTCACCTTTGCAGTGTGACGTCAGTTGCCCAAATGACATCAGTTATGACATCATAAATGACATCAGTTATGACATCATAAATGCCCTTCTCCTGGTACTATATAAAGCCCCCATCACCACAGCTTAAATCACACTTGTGCAGTCATCACTCACATTGTGTCAGCATCACGCATTCATCCAGCATCTCCAGAGCTCCAACCCAAATCCTACCTTATCCAAAACACCAAAGAACAAGAAGAAGCACGAGTACAACCCTCAGAGTTGACGATGACGAGCACCATCCTACAGCCCACAGCAACCCAACCACAAGCAGCAGCCCGCAGTCACTGGTCCTCCTGGTCGTCTTGTTTTCCCAACCACAAACGGCGTGAGTGCCAGCTAACTACTGAGAATCAACTCATACAGTACTTTAAAGTC
The DNA here is from genome assembly GCF_964638095.1 of Poromitra crassiceps. NCBI lineage: Eukaryota > Metazoa > Chordata > Actinopteri > Beryciformes > Melamphaidae > Poromitra > Poromitra crassiceps. The sequence continues at coordinate 91,162 of NW_028152125.1, forward strand.
CCTGCAGGCCATGTTGGTCCTTCGAGCCAGACAGCAGCGCTTATCCCTAGCAGGGATTACAACAGAGAAGGAGCTCGTCCGAAGCATCAGGCCCGTCCTCTACATCGTTGGGACGACTATGAGGTGGACTTCATCGGCCAGAGACACTGGAGAACATCCAAAAGAAGTGCATCCAGCCACAGCAGATCCAGTAAGCGTACAGCGGACGAGCTCAATGCTGAGAAGGAATGGAAACGGCTAAACGACCAGGCCAAGGAAGCCCAGTGGCTCCAAGATGAAGCCCTCGACCAAGCCAAGGAAGCTCAGCGAAGTAACCAAGCTTGTTACCTTGAGAGATGGCCAAGCAGCTTGTGCTGAGCCTCCCAGTATGCCAGACACTTTCCTAGACGTTCTTAAGGTTGCGTATAGCCGCCTGGCTGACACACTCCAGTCCACCTCTCAGAATTCAGCACCCATTCAGCTAGCTCCACCACGTGCAGCTACCCGCCACAGGCAATTCCAGTCTTGACGGCCCCTCCTGCTGATGCCACAACAACCTGCTCCAGTGTCAGCACCTGCGCCTGTGGCACAGCTCAATACTCCAGCACGCCTGCTGCCTATGACACCTTCTGCCGCACCACCTGTCACACCACAGCTCTCTGTGGCCCAGCATCTGTAATGAGGCTTTTACTGGACCTGAGCTCCTGCCAACGCAGTAGTCACAGCCGCGGGTCAGCCTCCCTATGGCCTCGCAGCTCTAGCTGAGCAAACCTACAGGGGATCCAAACCAACCATTCCCAGCTTCACTCAGTGAGTCTCCTGAGTTGACCATCTTCTGACCCGCCGGGCCGGCTGGCCAGCGCCATGAAAAACGAATAAATAAATGGGGGGGAAATTAAGCAATTAAAGCAGATATACCAATCTTGTTCTGTATATCGTTTTTTTTATTCTTTTAATTAATTAACAAATTCATTAATTTTGTTATTCTTTTATTAATAATTAAATTATTATTGTCGCAATTTTAATGTTCCATACATGCGGGGGCGTGGCAGTGGGAGTAAACTTATAGCTGAGAGGAACAAGATGCTCCCTCCATGACATTATCAAAGATCAGGGAACTGTGCTGTGTGTTTACATATACATACTCTTATGCTGTGTGTTTACATATACATACTCTTATGCTGTGTGTTTACATATACAGTACATACTCTTTGTGTTTACATATACAAGTACCAAGTCACAACATCTGTTGAACTCCTAAAAATGTACATTACCAGTACCATTACCAGAAAATTCAACTGGTCCTCCCTCTCTCTTTGACACCGAGCCAAACTTAATTCCATCCTTTAGAATTCCAGGAACTCAAGCACAGACCAAGATGGAAAAACTGTGGTTGTGGTGAGTCTTCGTCACACTGAAATGAAAAAGGACTTTTTCACTTTTTTAGCTTTTTAGCTTATTTGACAACGCCAAAAAAGACCCAAAATATCATATAAAACAAGAGAGAAAAAGGCAACAAAAAGGCAACAACAATAAACAATTGAACCAATAAAATCACATATTTTGAACAATCCGTCCTGCCCCTCCCATAAAACATTTTTTCTCCCTAGCAGATATTCCATTGCTTTACACTTTTGAATGATCTATCAAATCACATTAACAAGATGCTCCCAAAAATGTTCATTCTCTTTAACAGCTCCAGAACCCTCCTGCTTATTTGACCAACATCCATCGTACATCGTCTGAAAAACTTCTGGCTGTTTTACATATATTCAACAGAACAAATACACAGACATATGCATGATACAATTTGCAACAAGCTTCGTATTGTGTTAGCTAGCTTACATTAGCTTTATGTTGCTCCTGGATAGCATCAGCATGGCATGACAGACTCAGACAACGTCAGTATTGGGATTTAATACACACGCAGAGGGGCAGCTTGTGAACAGGCAAGGCAGGCAGCTGCTTGGGGCCCCAGTCCGTTCGGGCCCCCTGAGGCCTTACAAACTTTACTCCACAGCAGTGACCACTACCCTCAATCCATTAAAGAACCAATGGAAAATTTGCAATGGCATTGAAACCTCCCTAAAGGGGCTCCATGTCATCCCCTGGCCTGGACAATTTTGAATGACGTGAATTCACTTTCACTTTCAATTCAAGTCAAGTATGTAACTCCTTCCCGTCAAAATGGCATGATTCACGTATTCTCTTGAATTGAAAGTGAATGAAGTAAATTAATTGATCTGGAAGTCAAAACGAAAGAGAAAAAAGAGGATGTGGGGAAAAACAAGTGGAGCAGATATGATTAGGCAGACAACTGAATACTGTTATTTTAGTATAACCTATGGGGAGATAGGCTATTTGAATAAATTCAGCTAGCAATGGTGTCACTTTTTCTTTTTCGTTAGTTAACCTGGCTAAGCTAATAGTTAAGCTATTAATTGCTATGAAAGCAGGGCACACAATTAGCACCAGTCACGACTCACCAGCCGAATGCTGGTAATAAAATCTAAATCTGCAAGTGGCTGGTAGGTAGATTTGATTCACTCACCACCAGCCAAAAACAAACAATGCTAATCCATTGAGTGGCTGGTAACATTTGAACATTCACTATTTGGCCAGTGGACAAAAAAGTTTACTTTGCACCATGTATGAAAGTTATGAATAGGCTAATAAGATATGTCCTAGGAACTTGAGAAATTCCAATGATAATATTGATGTATTTTTCATTGGTGTCAGGTTATTAATAAAATGGTGATGAGGATGGAGGGGCCCCCAGGGAATTTTTGCCTAGGATATCGACTGATGTAATAATAATTAATAATTTAATTATTCATTCTTAATTAATTATTATTATAATTATAATTATTATTAACCGATAGTTTTCTGGGCTATATTGTCCAGCCATACTGGAGACCACCCTTGGAAAGGAAGGGAAGGTGGGAGAGAGGGAGAAGTGAGGGGACTGGGGAGCTGTGGCTGTGTGGCTGCAGGTTTTCATTGAGAACAGGATGAGGAAGGCCACCATCAGACAGAAGAGACCCATAGCCTCAGACAGAGCAAGCCCAGGATGGCGTAGGAGAAGAGCTGCTGCTTCAGGGAGGGGTTCCTGGTGGGCTGTTCTGATCCCGGCTCCTGAGCCGGCCACACCCACTGTGGCAGCACCCGCACCGGTTCTGTTCAGGAGGGAGAACCTGCTGCTCCAATGTGGCTTCGGTTCTGTTCAGGAGGGAGACGGAGACTGGCTGGGTGAGGACTCTGGACCGCCCACGCAGCAGAGCAGGAGACTGGCTGGGTGAGGACTCTGGACCGCCCACGCAGCAGAGCAGGAGAAGTGACGAAAGTGTCGGAGGGTCCGGGTTGCTCTCACTCGCACACAGCGGATGTCAATGAATCAGGACCGCACTTTATATTTGATGTTAAAAGCAGTTATGTCTCATGTAAACAAGCAATTGTGATGTCATCATTGATGTCATCATTGATTTCTTCCACCATTCTTTTCTCATCTACATTTCATAAATGCTTATAAAAATAGTTTTACTTGGTCAAATGAAGCAATTCAGCGATATTTGGAATCACAGGAGACTATAGAACATTTCACTCAGACCAAAACTCAGACCAAAACTTTATTTTCTTTTTTCGGTGAAATATTCTAGGTCTCTCGTGATTGCAAATATAGCTGAATCGCTTGCATTGACCAAGTCAAACTATTTTCGTAAGTATCTTACGAAATATCTATCTATGGGGAAAAAGGATGGCAGATGAAATCCCTTGGTTCGTTTGCCTAACCTAATACCTAATAGGCGTGACTTTGGCTCTCTATGTAGTAGGTATATTTGTGACTGTTACAAATTTGAGTTTTTTTCCCCCTTTTTTAGCCATATTTAGAGTAATATATCATTTTAAATAAAGAAAAATGTATTTTTTTTTACCTTTTTTAGCCATATTTAGAGGAATATCTCATTTTTAATTAACATTAGGATACTGTTGTGATGTAATTATTCAGTATTTTCTCCTTTTCTCACTCATTCAGAGCAAAGAGGGAGATATAGAGCATGATGATAATGCTCTATATCTCCCTATTTGCTCTGAATACACCAGTTAACATGACACAGACTTGTGAGGTCTCCAGACCATATTTCAAGCAGAAGGCCACTCATGCATAATCCGATCATCCCCTGACGTCAGTCAAGTTCTAGCATAACGTGGTCAGTCAAAGTCCTAGTATGACGTCTGCTATGACGTCAAATATGACGTCTGTTAATCCTCATATATATAGCAAGGGTTCTACGCCACCTCTCTCTCTCTGGCCGATCATAGCAGCAGTAGCTTCACGGCAGTCCATCTCCCTTGAAGCCGTCCTCCGAAGCGTTGTTTTGCACCATATCTGCAGACCGAATCAGCACCCCCAAGTCCTCTCTACCCGTGGACAATCCCCGCGGATCTCTCAACGCTCCCCACTCCTGGTATGTCGGATCCCGAGCCAGAACAGTCCATGGGCAGCGACGACAGCTCAAACAACGATACTCTGTTCCGGATCGGCACGGAGCGCATTGGCCTTCCGAGACGGCCGGGCCGCAGGCTGCCAACGCGGGGCGCTCCACTGCGAGGGGCCGCCGTGAGACGCCATGTTCTACGTTGTCTTGCACGTCGTCAATCTTTTCCTTGCTATCTCCATTCACGGAGCAAATCGGCTCAAGCAAAGCGGCCATTTCCCTCCAGCCAGGAGTCCGCCCCAAGTCAACAACAGACTTTCAGACTGACAATCAGTGACTAACATTTTCGTTCAGCAAGCAGCATGCATGCAGCCCCACTATTCTTCATCGGACGGGTGTCCAGGCGTCCAAGCATTCAGGCTTCCGCACCGCGATCATCGCGTCCCCAGGCAATTCTCCAGGTAAGCAGGCAGCACCAGGCAGTCCCCTCAACCTCGCCCGTGGTCAATTGTACAGCAGGCGCGGATCCCTCTGCTATCACCGGGCAGTTAAGTCTTTAACCGTAAATAAACGGGAGTTTGTGTGAGTTGAAAGATGTCATGTCGCTGCCTGATGATCACCGCACATCGTATATTTAATTCCCAATTCTTCTTGACAGCACGTTGTTGAGATCACGTGATATGCCGGTAAAAAAAAAAAAAAAAAAAAAATCACGCAACGGGTTATTCAAAACACCCTTGGCCCATGGAGCATGTCCTAGCATCAGTTCGAATGAGTGTTATAACTTTCAGACCGAAGTCAGACGGCCCAGGGGATGCTGACGTCTTTTTCCGTGTCAAGCTACCCAGTCTTAATACACCACTTCCTGTTCTTAACGAATTTCAAAGTGAAATGCCTTGGCGTTTCTTTTACCATAAATAATACCAAAGCTAAAATAATACAGTGTCACGCTAGTCACGTAACAAGAGGCAGCGAATCTCATTGTTATATGTTGGCCTACCATAACATATCACTGCAAGTTGCAGCCATTGAGTTATAATATGAATGGAGGGAGTGTCCCTATCTCCTCCCCGTATGTTTTTGAAGCCAAAATCCGGCCAGATCAGTGAACCAGAGTCTGCGCAGTAGCACCCTTGATTGAGAACCTCTGAGAGCTCCACGCCCCTCTGAGCTGCTGTTTCTAGAATGCGCACAGTGCGTTGCATATTTATATACAGTCTAGCTCCGTAAATATTACACTTTAAGTTGTAATATTTTTGTCTCGCCGAAAGTAACCAGGAAGATTCCCACTACGAGATCAGTTTATCAAAATGACGCCTGTACGAAAATCTGATTTTGGTTGTCGGAGACTTCAGATCTCCGCACTGCTGCTGAGTGCTCTCAGCGCTCTCAGCGCGGGCCGGAAGTGGAGGCAGGCCTCACTCACCCTCAGCCCAACCTAACATTAGCCCATTGAGTGCGCGAGCCAGGCTGCCCGGTCCATCGCCTGGTATATCGTTACTAAGAGAGGAGCTTGTGAAGAACGAACATCCCCACAGTCAAAGCATTTCCCCCAGATATGCATATAAAAAACGTTTGTTGCTTTAATAGCCTACAAAAATAAAACGTCTGTTCGTACGTGATGCTAATCCGCTAGCGATGAGCTAACGGTGCGTGTGTAGGCCTACTACTAGGCCTCATCCCATGAGCCACCCCGACCTCCAGGCCTGCACTACCCAAGCTAAGAGCCCATCTCCCGGCCCCACACACCCAGCAGAGCCACCCGACCTCCAGGCAGCATTACATAACAATGAAGCCGCGTGTCTTGTCTATGACGATAGATCTATAATGTGAAGAGCCTGTCCAGCCAATGACGGCTCGAGACTGGCTGCCACAGCTGCCAATCATCCATTTTTATCCCCTTTTTACATGTCAAATAACTACTTAAAAAAAAAAAAAAAAAGATCAGAAAAATGACCACTTGCACAGGCATTAGCATGATAATGACTATCTAAAAATGATACAAACCACCTTTGAAAAAAAAAAAAAAAAAAAAACCATCTGACGTATACTGTGACTATTTCGGTTTTGATTTTCCCAACCACTAACATGAGGAGGCGGGCCTCGTGACCCAATGCTGGATTCAACCGCCAGAGCGGCGATCTAACATGCAGCGGCTTCACTGAACCAGTGTGATGCCCAGTCCATCTTATGATGGGTCCATGGTTGCAACTAGCAGTCTATGGTGCACTCGCAAGCCGGTGAAACCACTGTTTTTCTTTTACTTGTTTATTAACCAGTTCTTTATATCCCATGCATTAAGCATTACATTTCAGCTCTATAGGGTTGCCGCCAGAATGAACCGTTTGCCCCATGGATCTTCCGGTCTGTCCAGAGTGCCCGAGATGCCATGGCACTTCAGCATCAGTGCTTCTCCAGGCCGGGTCCCGTCAATCACCGTGAATCTGCCCAGACTTCCCCATGGGGGGAAAAGATGGTCGCCATCTGAGGACATCATCACCGGCCAGCACCGTATATTTTCATTCAAATAGCTACTAATAATGCTTGCATTCCCATGAATTACTGGCTCGTAATTCTGAAATAATCGTCCCTGAAAGGGCTGAGAGCGTTGAAGCTATTATCATAAGAATTTTGCATCGGGTGAATTCTGTCTGCCTCTCCAGCTAGCGATCCTGTCCATGTGTCATATTGTTTATTTTCAGCTCATCAATCTCATCACGTAATGACTGCTGACCCATACAGCATTGCAGCTAAGCCCAAAATCAGGGGAAAGACCGCTCAGGCCCCAGACCGGCCCCCGGCTCCCCTGTTCCCCATCGCACCTCGTCACCACATGACAAGATCCTGGTTCGTCCTGCACCTCAAGCGGACGCTCCAGAAGTGCAACCTCCCGACGAAGAACTTCTCCAGCCACTCCTTCAGGATCTGAGCGGCCACCTCAGCCGCCGTGCAAGGAGTGTCCTCCGCCTCCCTCCAGTAAACGGGCCGCCGGTCTTCATCAGCATTCTCCAGCTACATCCGCCCGGAGCGGGTGGCCATACCGGCGGCCCAAAGGACCCTCCTCCCTTCATCGGCAAGCATGGCAACGAACAGTGTCCCGGACTTCCGTGCCAAATAATGTCTCGTTGGTGGTGGCTCCCCGAAAAGCACGGCGCCCAGTAAGGCGCAGTAAATCTCCCGGTTAATTTTTGGGGGGAAAGAGAGAGAGCCAGAGAAAGCCAGAGAAAGTCAGGGCCAGTCAGAAGGCCAAGTCAGGGGGCCAAGAAGGCCAAGTTAAAATGGTGAGGCGCCAAGGCGGCCAAGTAGGCCAAGCTGGGAAGCGCCAAGTTAAACATTAATGTATCAAGATCGAAGGCCCGACCGAGTTGGGAGCGCCAGCCGCAAATAGCTGTAAGTCGCTAAAAGGTCGAAGGCCAGAAAAGTACCATCAACTACCGGCGCCTGCAGATCTCAATTAACCTCCGGTAATCAGATCTTCCTTTTGGGGGATCCCCTAGCCTATGCAGGTGCCCTCCTCTTGCCTCAAGAGGAGCGCCACTGGCCAATGGAGTCATGCGCCAAAGTATTTGCATGCCGATTGCTAAATAAAGTTTGTCAAATCCTACCAACTGGCCTCTCATGATTGAAGTGAGGTCTCCAGACCATATTTCAAGCAGAAGGCCACTCATGCATAATCCGATCATCCCCTGACGTCAGTCAAGTTCTAGCATAACGTGGTCAGTCAAAGTCCTAGTATGACGTCTTCTATGACGTCAAATATGACGTCAGTTAATCCTCATATATATAGCAAGGGTTCTACGCCACCTCTCTCTCTCTGGCCGATCATAGCAGCAGCTAGCTTCACGGCAGTCCATCTCCCTTGAAGCCGTCCTCCGAAGCGTTGTTTTGCCCCACCCACCTCCCCAGTCCGCCACCAACGAGTCTTGACTCCTGATCCCACGGGGGGGGATCTCCTAGCCTATGCAGGGGATCTCCTAGCCTATGCAGGTGCCCTCCTCTTGCCTCAAGAGGAGCGCCACTGGCCAATGGAGTCATGCGCCAAAGTATTTGCCATGCATGCTGATTGCTAAATAAAGTTAGTCAAATCCTACCAACTGGCCTCTCATGATTGAAGTGAGGTCTCCAGACCATATTTCAAGCAGAAGGCCACTCATGCATAATCCGATCATCCCCTGACGTCAGTCAAGTTCTAGCATAACGTGGTCAGTCAAAGTCCTAGTATGACGTCTTCTATGACGTCAAATATGACGTCAGTTAATCCTCATATATATAGCAAGGGTTCTACGCCACCTCTCTCTCTCTGGCCGATCATAGCAGCAGCTAGCTTCACGGCAGTCCATCTCCCTTGAAGCCGTCCTCCGAAGCGTTGTTTTGCCCCACCCACCTCCCCAGTCCGATTGCTAAATAAAGTTTGTCAAATCCTACCAACTGGCCTCTCTTGAAAACATGATAGAAATATTATCAGCAAACTTAATGACTAGACTAATTATTCTGATCTGAATGGCATATATCAAGAAACATTGACTCCTCTCTTTGCTGTGCGGTTAATTGTTTGGAACAATCACACAGAAGTGTAACAAATTGGAACAGTCCATCTACTGTCTGATAATATAACATCTAGAGGAGAAGAGAGGAAGAAAATGGATACATCAAATGAAATAAATGACCACCTTAGTCACTCTGCTCACTACAGTAGGTCATCAGTCCTGTAGCCAAGCTTTGTAATGGATGTTAAACATCATGGCCACTATTAAATGCTCCATGCTGGATTTAAATAAATAAACCACTCTGATTAATCAAGCTTGGCTACATGCACAAAGACCAATAAGCATTTTTTTTTTAGCTTGCTTGATTATTTTCCCATGTTTTGAGTGTGCAGCATGGATTTATTAAGATAATACCCGTTTCCCTATTCCATTATTTCAGTCTTATCCCTGTGATTGTGCTTATGTGTTTTTAAAGAGGAGCCCTTTTGGAACTTGGTATAAAATTCAAAAAATAAACACAAGCATTCCTTAGATTCATAAATGCCAAAAATATAGTTATATCATAATTTTATGAAACAAGACGAGCTGAAAGAAAGACTTCTTGTGTTTCCCATTTCAAGGACTTCTGATGATGCAGCTTTCACGATGGCAGCACATCTTCTCATTGCACTTTCTCCTCCGGGTTCACAGGAGCATGTGACATTATCGTTTTCTTCTGACTCACTTCGTTCTATCCTGACTCCTCCCCCTCCCAGACCGCTCCATTTCCAATCTTCACTCCCAGTAATGCACCTCTCTAATTGCATTAGGCGCAACAAAAAAAGAGGAAATGTATGTTCCAGAGGGAAAGTCATTTCTCCGCATCTGCAAGTGATCAAATTTGAATTGTTATGCAGAGAGAGAGGCCATTTATGATTGGATGTATAAAGTAGAGAGCGGGAGCAGGAGGACATGACCACCTCATTACTGGCTGTCACATTAACCACTATGTATACTGTTATACTCCTGGCTGCGACAGGGTCTGTAAGCTGTAACATTTATGATGTGGTGTGTCTCTTTAACAGCTAACATCCATACCTACACATGTCATGATTTAAGCCACCATTGATGTCCCTGCCCAATAGCATAAGCGAGGGTGTATAATATCTCTAATGGGGGTGAGTCAACAACAGATTCTATTTACAATTGGAGTAAATGTAAGAAAGAAAGATCAGAAACTGGAGCAATAATTCATAAATACCCATGATTGAATCAGAGGTAGGCTACACTCACCTGTAGTTGTGAGTCAGCTCCGCTCTGGACCGCATGGGCACCTCCCGGTAACAACCAGAAGTACCCAAGTGTTGCATCAGCGATGTACAGAGGCGTGTGTGTGTGTGTGTGGGGGGGGGGGGGCAGTTAGTGGGGCACCTGGGGGGCTAAACACCGCTCAAAATTTTTACAAAATTTTGGCAACGGAAAAACAGGCATGGCCATATTCACCTCAATATATCTGAATGATGATTGGTTCTATGGGTACCCACAAGAGTTGCAGACTGTGGAGTGGGGTAGGCGCGGCTGAATGATGTGCTCTTTAAAGGCGGAATTCATTTACCAGCAACACATTTTTGTTCTGAGCTTTTTATATTAGTTTCTGCAGATTATTTTAGACTAAATCCGACATATGCAATACAGAAATTCATTTGAGATTTGTGAGTATAATTTGTTTTTCTGCAAGTGCTTCCTCCTTTTAATCGCGGCCAGCAGATCAAAGCACTTTCTCCGATCAGAAAACTGCCAATTGGTGAGTGGAAATTTCCACGCTGTGGAAAAAAATATGTCACACAATTATAATGATTATTTAAAAACTAATGCATTTATTTCAGATCACATAACTTTTACAAGCAAAAACATAAAAAAAGCGATTATGCAAGAATCAGCTTGACCCTGCTATGGGCATGACTTTTTGTATAACCGCGGTAATGCGATAATCGTGGCAGCCCTAGCAAGTTCTGCACATACTCAGATGTAGGTATTGGGGGTATAGGATGAGTGGGTATAAGATGGTAGTGGGAATGGATGGAGTCTCTGCTGTAGTCTGTGTTCAGTGGCGGCACTCTGTAGCAGCTCTGTGGCAGGCTGGCCTGGAGGTCTGAAGGCTGTCTGGAAGCCTGGGGGAGGAGAGAGGAACTGGCTGGCTGTGGGGGGAGGCAGGTAGGGAGCCCAGCTGCTGGCGGCTCTGTGGTGGAGGGGGAGGTGGCCGTCGAGGAGGCCGCTGTGGAAGGGCTGGTGAGTGGGCACCGTGGAGCTGGCTGGGCTGCCAATCTCTGTGAGCGCCTGCAGGGACTTGATGCAGTGTGGCCGCTTGTCATCCTGGAGACAGTCTAAACTGCTGGCCGCTGAGGCAGGCATGCATGTGATAGCAGGGTCCATCCAACTGGTCGCGTTGTCCCAGCTGAGACTGTGTGAGATGCCTGCTAGCCCTACCGGTCCACTGATGTGGTTAACATTATTGGAGGATGAGGAGGATGAAGAGGCGTTTGGGAGGCACCTGAAGTTGATATTAATATTGGAGGGGAGAACTCTCAGACCATCCTGCCACTCTTTCACTTTTAAGCCATCTATGGAGCCACTGTTCTCTGAGATAGCGATCCCTCCCAGTCCCGTGTTGTGCTGAGGGGGCAGATCCAGGTGTGAGGCAGCACTGGTTGAGTGGTTCAAGTGTGTGAGGTTCTTGCGTGTGGGGACACTCATCCAGGTGTGTCTGGTCACTTGCTGCTGCTGACTGGCCTGGCTGTTGTGACTGCTGTGGAGGGAGGAGCTGTAGTGTGGCTGGGGGAGGTGAGGAGGGCCGCTGGGGAAATGGTGAGAGGCGCCAGGGTTTGGGCTGGGGGGCAGCAGGTTGGGGTCGTGGTGGGACCTGTGAGAGAGGAACCCTGGGGTCAAGGGGGTCTGATCCTGCACCGAGAGCTCCTTGTCTATCAGGTCGGCCAAGGCGTTAAGGGAGACGTTGCATGGGTCAAAGCCCAAATCATCATCCTCCTGTTTGGTGGATGAGCCAAAACCAAAGGCTGCCTTTGTGGAGGAAGACACTGGTATTGTGTCTGATGTGAAGAAGCTCTGTGATTCAGGCGTCATGGGCCAGTCAGAGGCACCACGGGGGGAGCTGAGGAAGGGGGACAGCCGGCCAGCAGGGAGATGGTTTGGATGTCGGAAATTGCTGTTGTCTGAAAAGACTGACTGGGACTCTGCTGCCACGCCCATAAAGGGCGAATGGTCTGTGAGGGCTGCCACAAGCATGGACACCACCAGGCTGGGTTTGGTTAAGCCCGGGGGGGCGCAGGGGGAGTCACTTTTGGGTATATGTTGTAAAGTCTCTCCATTTACCAGACTGATCGATTCTGGAGGCTTGTCACTGCGACTGTTGTCACAGTTACAGATGAAGGGGGACAGGGCAGTACCCTGGCCAGGAGCCAGCTCTGCATCTAGCCCATCTGAAGTCATAACTTCTTGATAGCAGTCTAGCAGTGGAGGGGACTTGCAGTCTTCTGAGAGCCCATTGGCTAGTTTGCTATGCCCCGCAAGTGCCCGCCACCTGTGTTTAGCATTTCCGTTGTTGATCCTCTGTGTTGAGTCACTCTTTGACTTTTCTGCTGCACATGCTGGAGGTTGTACACAGCTAGGGTTCATTTCATAGAGAAATTTGTGCTCACACCTTCTGTGTTTCCCTGCCTGTATATCCTCTTTAGTAAAGCTAGCCGCTTTGTCCCCCTCAGCATGTAGAAACATACAATCTGCTTTGGGACACAGCATACCTTTGAGGAAGTAACTGCAGTGTTTAGCTGTGCCTAAATAAACCTTGAGTGTTCTACCATCAACAACCACATTATTCATACACTGTATTGCTGTGAGAGCATCTTCAGAGCGGATGTAAGTGACATATGCGCTGGGATTTGGCCCATGTGAACCTGCATAAGATGTGCTGTTGTTGATGATCACTTTATGGATTTTCCCAAATTTCCCAAAGTGCCTTTTTAGGATCTCGGGGTCGGCAAGCCGTGGTGACATACCCAAAACAAACACCAGGTTTCTCTGGACCACTCTGAGACCTGCTAGATGCTTTCGGTTTTCCGTAACCTTCTGCTTCTTCTCTTTCTGCTTCCTCTTCTTCCCATTTGTCATCCTTTGGGTCATCTCCTGTGACATGGGCTTGTACACAGCAGGGTTCTCTGGGTAGCGCTTTCTGCAGGCAGGGCAGAGGCCGTTCTCCTCTGTGCAGATCTGGTGCCAGCAGAAGCTACATATCTGGTAGCTGCAGGTGCAGGGGAAGAAGTTGCTGTCATCAATATCCAGCGGCTCCATGCACAGGGGGCACTTCATGGGTTCGTCCTTAATCTCAGGGCTGTGGGACATCCTATGACACGGCATGGGTGTTTGTTGTAGCTGCTCTTTTCTTTGTTCTTCTTCCTCTAATGGCTTTCCGGCAGACAGGGTGCCTTGCAACACATTGCCTCTCACAGGTGGGTAATCTTCTTCTTCGAATCTCTTCTCCTTCTGATGGCAGATGACAGAACCTGTCTGTATTTAGCTAAGGTGCCAGTGACATCACCGATGACATCACAATTGCTCGAGTGACATCACTGATGACATCATCACCGCTAGCATAAGTGACCATCTGTGATTTATGACATCACTGAATGATGTCACAATGTCTGACATCATCAGTGATGTCATAGATCCTTTTCTACTTACACACGGAGGCATTGTGACTGACATCAGTGATTTATGATGACATCATCACTGATAACATCACAATTGCTTGTGACATGATTGATGACATCACTGATTACATCACAATTGCTTGAGTGACATCACTGGTGACATCACAATTGCTCAACATCATCACTGATGTCATGTTCTACAAGCAAAAGGCAGCAATGAAATACTTGCTTACTACAAAAAGATAAGCAGTTTTGGTGTCTGGCAAAATTATTTAAAGTGACTGCCACCATCAGTGACAGTGATGTCATCAGTGATGCGAACTTGGGCAATTGTGCACTGCACATGCCAATAGAGCAGGCGATTGTGCGCTGTGCATGCCAATAGAGCAGGCGAGACCACGCAGCAGCTGAGCTGCAGGCGAGGCCGCATAGCGGCCGAGCTGCGTCTGAGGGTTTCAGCCCCGAAGGGGGCAATACCCTAGTAATTACTATACTTTAACTATTGTTCAGCCCTATTGAAATGATGCTGTATGCGGTCTTTGTTAGTCATTTATAATGATAGCTTTTGTCTGATGATTTGTGTGGTCCGTGACAAGGCGCCAAGACAAATTATCTTTATGATTTACCTTTACTGCATGAGTATTAGGTGGGTTAATCTCATCACTCGTTCGAAGATAGATTTTGATGTATTTTAATCTTTACATTTGGTAAAACATCCATATAATTTTTTTGTTTCATGATGTGATTTACAAGCTCGTGCCTATTCTTTCAATAGCCTGCAGCATAAAAATATGGAAAATAAATGATCAATCTGCATAGAAAGTAACATAAGTATAGTATTGAAGTACATTAGTGCTAAATTATTTTGTTTGTTTACTTTATTTTTCTGAATTACTCCATGCCAAGGTATGACAACTACCAATCCACACCCATGAACTAGTTGGGCCCTAACTAGGTCATGGGCGTGGCTTGGCACAGGATTAAAGCATACCGGTCATTTCAGATTCCTGGAGCCTGCCAACATCAGAGGATAATTGTTCACAAATTGTTTGATAAATAAAATGCTTTCATCTGCAAAAGTTAATTATTAGTTTTAAAGATTTCGTTTCACAAATTTCACAACAATTTGTTGAAAATCAACAGGCAAGGTTGCGGCTGTTCAGTGGAGCCTGTTCAGTCCTGGCCAGTGGGATGAGGATCCTGGGCATCACACCAGTTGATGCAATGTGATGAGGATCCTGGGAATTACACCAGCTGAGTTAATGTGAGGATCCTGGGCATCACACCAGCTGATCAAATGTCAATCCTCTCAAAGTCTTGTATTATTTTAACAATGTCATTTCATGGCTGTTGATGCCATACTGTTAATTTTGCTGTAAATAAAGATCCTTCATATTTTAAAAACATCTCCTTTGATTGAACCCAGTTCCTCACAGAAGTTATTTCTGTTGAGATGGGAATGAGGAAACGGTTGACATCAAGGTAAATACTACACATTCATTGTTGAAGCATCGCTGACAGAAATATAGCGCAGTCCACTGAGGAAGGCTGTCACTTCAACAGGTTCAACTGTTCATGTCACCGTCTGTACTTTGAAACCACAACTATGGAAGTTATTTTGAAAATTAAATTACGCTGAAATAAAATTACAAATTTGAAAAAACAGCAAAACACATGATATTCAAGCTCAATGTCAGTAAAACACCCACAATACTTCAATTCATATATTAAATATAGCGTTGAAACAGTCATGTTGTATATTGAAAGTTTTCACATTCTGCAATGAATATTCCAGTTAGTACATGGTCAGTATTATGTATGTTCTGAAAATAATTCAGGCATGGCAACTGTAGCTTTGAACAGATTTCCATTGACTTAAGCTTTTAATAAAAGCTTTTAAATGCCTTTCAAAAAGTAAATTACAGATATGATAAAAAAAACACATAACCACAGAATCAAGAGACTGGAGATATGCTACTATACATGCAGTCTGTTGTCCTCCCTCTGTCACAGCAGTACTGTGTGATATGACAATGATAAGACAATATGTACAGTTCAAAACGGCTTGAAAACTTCTAGCAGTTCAATTGCTATTTCTGTGCGCTCTACTCTACAATATACTGTACAAGTCTTTACTTCACGCTCCAGCATGACTGAAGACAAGTTACTATTTCAGTGATTGCTTAGAAGTTAGAATTATTTCCAAAGCTTATGAGCAGCTAGTTAACAGGAAATCGACTGACAATAAACTAATTTGTGCCATTCCTTACTCCCCTCTAGCTGAGGACATGGCCACTGTCATCAGGTCCCACTGGCATATACTGGCCACTGACTCCACTCTCCAGAGAACACTCCATGTATCACCACGCGTTGTTTTTAAGAGACCACCGAACTTGAGAAACATGCTTATCAGAGCGGACTGCGGGGGGACTGCGGGGCTGCTGCCCCGAAACCAGCTACGTTTTTACCTCCACCTGAACCTGGTAATTATAAACGCGGACACTGCCAGCAATGTAATTTCACACACAAGACTCACAAATTTTATCACCCTCACACTGGAAAGGCATACGACATCAAAGGATTGATCTCATGTAAAACCAACAATGTAATTTACCTTTTGAAATGCCCGTGCGGACTGGCGTATGTAGGGAAAACATCTAGACCCCTAAAGAACAGAATCTCAGAACATCGCAGCAATATTAGGACTGCTGATCAGAAAAGCCCAGTTGCTAAACATTTCAATCTCGACACTGTGCTGCATCAGTGTCGCCTCTCTGAGCTACATTGGCATTGAACACGTCCAGCTACCCCGCCGGGGAGGCGATATTGATAATCTCCTGTTGAGACGTGAACTTTTCTGGATGTACACACTGAACACTGTATCTCCTGGAGGTCTAAATGAGGAGATGGACATTCGCCCCTTCTTATGAAGCAGATATGTGATTTGTGTGTGTTATCAGATGTTTATTCCAGTGTGCCCTTTATAGTGTGGTAAAAAATGTTGTGGTTTGTGTGTATATATATATACATTGCTTGTTAATTGTTATGTATTATTGTATATATGGTCAGTTGCTTCACACTTTTTTTCTCGCACCTTCACACAGGTTGAGTCGCCTTAGTCACACTACAAGAAACGTACTGCTGTATTGATTTTTTTCTTCACTCATGTGATGACAGAAGTATTCTTGACTACAGACTGTTGTTTCTCTCTTTGTTGTATGACATATGTAGTCTATGACTTTCACTCCTCTGATTGATTGTTATTATACACAGCTGCGTTGTTCAATCATGTGACCTCTTTACTATCAGGTGACTACTGTATTTAAGATGGCGTCTCACCTCTGTATAACTGTCTGACGAAGAGCTAGTTAGCTCGAAACGTTACCACCTGCACTTGGTGCAATAAAGCTATTCAAAAGGAGTCCTTGTAGTGTGCGAGCGATTTTTCATTTGTTTCACAGCTAGTTAACAGGGCCAGGTTTGTTGAAAACGGCCAAATAGGAGTCCTGTAACATCGCTTGAAAGATGATCTGAATCATTTTTGGCAAACCAGTTGCCTGGCTCGAGGCGGTGGTGTGTGTGAAGCACAGGTTGTGCTGTGAGATGAACTGAATACAGTGCCGTATTGTAGCATTTACTTTCTGTAATATGTAGCGCTGTGTGGCTAAGTCTCCTTCTTAGACTGCCTTGTATTTTGCACTTATCGGTCTCTAATGCACTTTAAACTACACTGGCACTTTTGAACTGAACTTACTTTGCACTATGTCGTGGTCTATTGTGTCTCCATTTTGTTTTTATGGTTTTATGGTCTTTTATGGTTTTTATAGTTTTATGGTCTATTTGTGTCTGCACTTTGTTTTCATGTTTTATTTCGAGTCTTGTGTGATTTTATGACTGTTTTGTTTTTTGCTCTGCTGCAACCCAAAGTGCCCTTCTGGGACATATGAATAAACTTGAACTTGAACTTGTCCCACCTGTTGTGTTTGAGAAATAACAGGAGGTGGGTCGCTCGCTGCGGGGGGCTCCTGGAGGTCCAACACAGCTCGGCTCCTCCGCTGAAAGAAGCGTTTCTTGTGCCTGTGTTAAAGCCTCACACGGTGATCAGTTTCTGTCTGGACTCCCTGTCTGCATCTAGCCTGGGCAGCTTGAGGGTGTCTTGCTTTGGGAGTCCGTACAGATAGATGGAGACGCACACCAGCAGGGCTCCGGAGGCAAAGGTGACGGCTGTGGCACAGTGAGGGGAAAACAACGTGAGACTTTGACACCATTTGGAAAAGAAAGAAAAAAACATTACGGAAGCAAACTGAAAAGCTTTGTGGAATGGGAACAATTGAGGATGCCGTCGTCAGTTTTGAAATAATGAGGAAGCAACATTTGTCTTGTTGGATGCAATGGTTCTTTTGGCTTTCAAAGCTGTGCTGTTTCTATGGATTAAATGATCTCGTCATACAAAGAGCTCAGCAGGCCAGATGAATCAGATGGCTGAACAGGTCAAGCTGGTTTTTCTGTCATGGTTGGTTTGTGAAGTTGACAAGATCAGCAAATGGCCGTATATTTAAATATGAACTATACTCTCAAATCACTCATGAGTATTAACAGCATTTTATTTAGAAAAACGAATAGTCAGGTAGACACAATAGACAATAGTCTAGAAACAAATATTTTTCCATACTCTTCCTTTTTCCATACTTTTTCAGACCTGGAAAATACTAAAATCAAATTCCATACTTTTCCATACCTGCGTAGGAACCCTGTCATATGTATACGTGTATGCCAGCCTACTAGAGAAAATCTTCAAAATAAATAAATACTTGACAATTCATTTTCTTTTATGAGTAACCGTTGTGCATGATCTTATACCTAAAACACAACAAAGGCCACGGTGTTTCCTACACCACAGGCACATACTGTAGCGTGCACCTGCCTGATGATCTTCAGTGTGTTATTAGTAGTCCAGTTGGTGCGCATTAATGTGGTTGTGAAACCCTGACGTGCTGATCTGTAGTCCAAACAAGACCACAGACACCAGAGATGGGAAAAGTACACACATTCTTTATGAAGAAGTAGAGTTACTGGTGTAAAAAAAGACTGGTAAAAGCAGAAGTTGTGAACTTGTTTACTCAAGTAAAGTAAAAAAATAAATAATAATTGTTTTATTTTAACTATTTATATGGCTGTTTTTAAGTAACCCCTTTTAAGGTAGCCTTTATTCTTCTCTTTTATTGTGTCTTGTCCTTAATCTGTGTTTTGTTTGATCTATCTATGAAAGGTACAGGTAGCACTACCTTCCAAACATGGCCGCTGACCTCTTTTCCTTCCAAAAAGACAGATTATGTGCATGTTGGATTCATATTTCATTGTGTGGTGAGTACCCGAAGCACATGTATTTTGGCGCCGTCAGATGTGTGTTTTGGCAGATTTTTAACAGCTGTACCATTAGCCTCCATTCTATGGCGATACTAACTAACTTCACGACTGTAGCTCACTGTCAACTGCGCCGACAGTGCCGGTAAGGCATGGTGTATCTTGGTTATGTGGGGTGGATGTGGCAAATGAGCTAAACTCCCGAAAAAGGGCAGTATCCCTTTAAGTACAGTAACAAAGTATTTGTACATTGTTACTTCAAGTCTCTGACAGACACGGACGTACTTATCTGTAGTCCAAACAAGCAGACAGACTCCACAGTTGAGAGAACGATGGCGGCCGCCGCAGAGAAGCCCTTCATGATGTTGTCCGTGTACTTCACCACTATAGATGTGAACAGACCACCCACAATGGCCAGGACTAACAGGGCACAAAAAAAAGACAACAAAATTAATGTACACACAAAACAAAGTGAAAACAAAGAAGAAGAGAATGTGGGGTTTGGCTTGACTTACACACTACAAAGCACACCCATGGTGTGTAACCAAAGAAGAAGCCTTTCTCCACCACCTGACCGCCATCAGTCAGATAAACGCCAAACAGGGTGACCACGATGCCAGACAGGTACATCTGGATGTTCCTCACCCACAGGGATGTGTCAGAGCTCTTCACGACCTTCTCAAAGTACACACCTTGACCAGGACAAACAAAACATCTTAAAGGGACAGTTCACATTTTTTTTAAGTCTTTAGCCCCATTTGCTACTTACCATTGATGATGTTGATTGGTAGAGTTCTTTCTCAGCACAATCCATCCTGTTCCTCATAGTAGCTCTGGAAAGTTGGGCAAAAATGAATGCAAGGTGAATGGGGTCATGCGCCTGTATGTACAAGCTGACTGAGGCTCACTGAAATGTCATCCACAGTGCACATGAAGTAAATTTCAGTGAGATTCAGTCAGCTTGTACATACAGGAGTGTGAACCCATTGACCTTGCATTTATTTTTGCCCAACTTTTCAGAGCTACTATGAGGAACAGGATGGATTGTGCTGAGAAATAACTCTACCAATCAATCAACATCATATGGTAAATGGTAAATGCATTTATATAGCGCTTTTATCCAAAGCACTTTACAGTCAGTAGGTACATTCACCCATTCACACACCGATGGCGGCAGGTTACCACGCAGGGACCAACGGGAGCAATTTGGGGTTCAGTGTCTTGCCTAAGGACACTTCGACATGCAGACTGGAGGAGCCGGGAATCGAACCACCAACCTCTTTTATCCAAAGCGATTAGTGGACGACCCGCTCTACCTCCTGAACTACAGCTGCCACATCATCATTGGTAAGTAGCAAATAGGGCTAGACTTTTAAAAATCTGAACTATCCCTAATCCCTGTAAGGCTCACTTATGCTCCCTGACCCTTTGTGTAGAAAAATAAATACATGCATTTCAACATCACTTCACAGATACTTCCAATACATGTACTACAGGGCAGTAGAGAGTCAAAAGTGTGAGTGTGTGTGGTACTGCTCCATTTTGTCTGTATATTTCAGAAAATATGCACAATTTTGCACGAATTGAATGCAGAGTATAAACAGAAGGCTCTGTCCATATCCGTATTTAACGGTGAGCGTATTTGAGCCTTTACAGGTCATATGAATTCAAAAATACTTCATATCTTGTGATCCGACAGCACCACAATTGAAGGAATACACTTATTTTGTGTCATCAAGTTACTGTTGTCTGACTGATGTGTGTATTTTAGGTCCCCCAATATTGGGCAAAAGGGTTAAATAGGCTACCAATCATTTCTAAAGGTGTTCTGATCGCACAATATTACCTGCAAATCCAGAGCAAACGACAGCAATAGCAATGGCCATGAACCCAACAAAAGGGTTTTGCTCAACCTGAAAAGACAGCGGTATATATGGATAAGGGCGGGGTGTAATCATCTAAACAAGGATGGAAAATGAACAAGGCAAGATGGTCAATATTGGCTGTGGGTGAAGGAAATACAGGAAGAGTCTTGGGCTAGAGCCAGAGCCACGTTACAGGGAGTGAGCACAGGTCATGCATCCAAATTTACTGAGCCGGCAAGACATGGTGGTCTCGACCTAGTTTCAAGATGAAGACCAGACACGCTGCCTCGCATCACATGTAATCTAGTGACCTCATCATATGTAATCCTAGTGTGACGAGCACAAGTGTAATCCCAGCGTGACGTCCGTGTGACGCACTTGCCTATATGACGCTGATAATGTCGTCAGTGCCGAGGCTATGACGTGGCAGTATTTATAGCCATGCTCAGCTTGTCATCGTTCTCTTTCCCTGATCTTCTGGTCGCTGTACCTGAGCTGATCGCATCCCGTTCTCTGAAAGCTGTGTTTCGCTCATTTTCAAGTCTCATCCATCCGCTGCCCTGTTCTGTTCCGGCCATCAAGCCATTCAGTCTCCCAGCGTCCGCTGTTCTGATCCTGCTAATCAAGCCATCGTAATCGCAGGTCCTCCTTAATCATCGTTCTCAGCATGTCCACGTTCGAGGCAGGCGCAGTTCCACGACGAGGACGGGGAATTCGGCTCGGACTAGAATAGAGAATCCCTTCCCCCCGTAGGGGATTCTTCAGGAATCAAGACATTGGTGGTGGACTGGGGAGGTGGGTGGGTCGAAACACAGCTTTCAGAGAACGGGATGCGATCAGCTCAGGTACAGCGACCAGAAGATCAGGGAAAGAGAACGATGACAAGCTGAGCATGGCTATAAATACTGCCACGTCATAGCCTCGGCACTGACGACATTATCGGCGTCATATAGGCAAGTGCGTCACACGGACGATTACACTTGTCGTCACGCTAGGATTACATATGATGTGAGGCAGTGTGTCTGGTCTTCATCTTGAAACTAGGTCGAGAAGACCATTTCAATCATGAGAGACCAGAGGGTAGAGTTAACAAGCAAGCTTTATTCAAGTATGGCATGGCGATAAGATCTATGGCATGAAACGGTATGGCAACTAATTCTGATGGCATGGCAGCATGGCAACTAGTTCTTTGGCGTAATGACTCCGTGGTAAGATGCCTCTCTTCTTGCGGCGAGAGAGGGCATCTGCTCGGACTAGAAGGGGGGTTTTAGGGGGTTTAGGCTAGGTTTAGGGGGTTTAGGCTAGGTTTAGGCTATAAGCTAGGTTTAGGCTAAGGGAGGGTTTTCCTTCTTAAATGCCAAGTCAGCGCGCCGAATTATGCCGGATTGGTCGATCACCCAGCGCCCGCTGTATCGCTGCGGCCACGCCCGGTCGGTGGTTTTCGTAAGTCGCTGTGCCGCCAAGCCAACCGGTCGGCGACAAGCGTTGCATTCCGCCCAGCGCCCGCTGTAGCGCTGAGGCAAGCAGACCGGTTGGCGGTTGTGGGTTTTTCTTTCTTTTGGGGGATTCTCTATTCTAGTCCGAGCAGATGCCCTCTCTCACCTCAAGATGAGAGGCATCTTACCACGGAGTCATTACGCCAAAGAACTAGTTGCCATGCCATTAGAATTAGTTGCCATACCGTTTCATGCCATAGATCTTATCGCCATGCCATACTTGAATAAAGCTCGCTTGTTAACTCTACCCTCTGGTCTCTCATGATTGAAATAGCTTTTACCATTTTAACACAGTGCAGACTGTGTTTCACGACAGCCCTACCTGGACTTTGGTGGCTTCTGCAGGTCTACTGTACCTGGACTTTAGTGGCTTCTGCAGGCGTACTGTACCTGGACTTTAGTGGCTTCTGCAGGCCTACTGTACCTGGACTGTGGTGGCTTCTGCAGGCCTACTGTACCTGGACTTTGGTGGCATCTGCAGTCCTACTGTACCTGGACTGTGGTGGCTTCTGTAGGCCTACTGTACCTGGGCTTTAGTGGCTTCTGCAGGTCTACTGTACCTGGACTTTAGTGGCATCTGCAGGCCTACTGTACCTGGACTTTGGTGGCTTCTGCAGGCCTACTGTACCTGGACTTTGGTGGCTTCTGCAGGCCTACTGTACCTGGACTTTAGTGGCATCTGCAGGCCTACTGTACCTGGACTTTAGTGGCATCTGCAGGCCTACTGTACCTGGACTTTGGTGGCTTCTGCAGGCGTACTGTACCTGGACTTTAGTGGCTTCTGCAGGCCTACTGTACCTGGACTGTGGTGGCTTCTGCATGCCTACTGTACCTGGACTTTGGTGGGTTCTGCAGGCCTACTGTACCTGGACTTTAGTGGCTTTTGCAGGCCTACTGTACCTGGACTTTGGTGGCTTCTGCAGGCCTACTGTACCTGGACTTTGGTGGCTTCTGCAGGCCTACTGTACCTGGACTTTGGTGGCATCTGCAGGCCTACTGTACCTGGACTTTAGTGGCATCTGCAGGCCTACTGTACCTGGACTTTAGTGGCATCTGCAGGTCTACTGTACCTGGACTTTGGTGGCTTCTGCAGGTCTACTGTACCTGGACTTTAGTGGCATCTGCAGGCCTACTGTACCTGGACTTTGGTGGCTTCTGCAGGTCTACTGTACCTGGACTTTAGTGGCATCTGCAGGCCTACTGTACCTGGACTTTGGTGGCTTCTGCAGGTCTACTGTACCTGGACTTTAGTGGCATCTGCAGGCCTACTGTACCTGGACTTTGGTGGCTTCTGCAGGCGTACTGTACCTGGACTGTGGTGGCTTCTGTAGGCCTACTGTACCTGGACTTTAGTGGCTTCTGCAGGTCTACTGTACCTGGACTTTAGTGGCATCTGCAGGCCTACTAGTCTCGGCTCCCAGACGTTTGGTGAGCTGCGCCACCAAACGTCTGGGAATTTCACTGTCAGAAACTGTCTGTCCGAGCCCGGCGAGAACGGCCGGCAGCAGACACGCCTACATTTATTATTAGAATTTTATTTGGTAGCGGCAATGCCATTTATCATAGTCCTAACACAGAGCATGAAGCTGATATGCTCCAAACAAAATTTATAGCTGTTGTTTATTTTACAATAATGTTTCCTACCCGGAAGTGGTCCGCTTGCTACTGTGAGTCATCAGCAGGCTCTGTAACGTTAGCCTCGGGAGTCTGGCTTATGGCTGGGGGAAAGACCTCTAGCCGCCGGGGCCGGATGAAACACGTCCTATTAACAGGTTATGTTTGTTTCTAAGTGATTAATATGTTTCTCCGCAAACGCGGCAATGTTTTGGGAGACACCGGTTCTGCATGAGCGTCACTGCCCCCAGAAAGCAGGCCCGCCCACAACACTCATGATTGGTTCTCCGATGCAAGGCTTCCAACAGCGCCACCTAACGTTATGCAAAGATTTAAATAGTAATATTCTCAGTCTTACAGGAGTGAAATGGATTAAGACTGAGGGCTGAGTCTACAGGCCTACTGTACCTGGACTTTAGTGGCTTCTGCAGGCCTACTGTACCTGGACTTTAGTGGCATCTGCAGGCCTACTGTACCTGGACTTTAGTGGCTTCTGCAGGTCTACTGTACCTGTACTTTAGTGGCATCCGCAGGCCTACTGTACCTGGACTTTGGTGGCTTCTGCAGGCCTACTGTACCTGGACTTTGGTGGCATGTGCAGGCCTACTGTACCTGGACTTTAGTGGCATCTGCAGGCCTACTGTACCTGGACTTTGGTGGCTTCTGCAGGCCTACTGTATCTGGACTTTAGTGGCTTCTGCAGGCCTACTGTACCTGGACTTTAGTGGCTTCTGCAGGCCTACTGTACCTGGACTGTGGTGGCTTCTGCAGGCCTACTGTACCTGGACTTTAGTGGCTTCTGCAGGCCTACTGTACCTGGACTGTGGTGGCTTCTGTAGGCCTACTGTACCTGGACTGTGATGGCTTCTGCAGGCCTACTGTACCTGGACTGTGGTGGCTTCTGTAGGTCTACTGTACCTGGACTGTGGTGGCTTCTGCAGGCCTACTGTACCTGGACTGTGATGGCTTCTGCAGGCCTACTGTACCTGGACTTTAGTGGCATCTGCAGTCCTACTGTACCTGGACTTTGGTGGCTTCTGCAGGCCTGAATTTGGTGGCATCTGCAGGCCTACTGTACCTGGACTTTAGTGGCTTCTGCAGGTCTACTGTACCTGGACTTTAGTGGCATCTGCAGGCCTACTGTACCTGGACTTTAGTGGCTTCTGCAGGCCTCCACTGGACGAGGGTGACGCCCCCACACAGCATGAAGACGGAGAACCACTGCAGCCGGCCGAGCGAGCGGTTCAGCATGAGCACCGTGCACAAGGCTGTGCACGGGATCTTCAGCTGATAGGTAACCTGCACAGAGAAACTCAAGTCAAAGCTCAAAATGTCCAAACTTTTTGTAGGCTATTCTACGTTCCCAACCTGGGGGTCCTGACCCCTACTGGGGGGCACCAAAGCTTCACGGGGGGTCGCAAGGCCTTCTTGGCTTTAAGGCAGTGGCTCTCAAACCTTTTTACATCAAGGACCCCTGAACTGACACAAATTAGACCACGGACCCCCATTTAACAAGATTTTGTCCCATTGTCCCCCATCTGAAAAGACATTTGCTTTTAGATGTTCTATAGAGAATAGGTATACACTCATGATACACTGTGCCACTCTCCGTTAACTTCAGTGTAAAATAGCAGTAGAAAAAAATCGACAGAGGAAAAAACTAGAACGACCGCAACGCGGACTTATGCCTCCGCCATTAGTTCATTCTTGAGTCCAAATCGCCATTTGAGGCAAATTGGAAGAAATTCCGTCAAGGCACTCCTGTGATGTTGCATTACAGAGCTTGGAAATTGGGTGTGTGAGGTCACAGTGACCTTGAACTTTGACCACCAAAATGTAATCAGTTCATCCTTGAGTTCAAGTGGACGCTTGAGGCAATTCGAAGAAATTCCATCAAGACATTCCTGAGATATCGCATAAACAAGCTTGAAAATGGCATTCGAGAGGTCAGTGACCTTGACCTTTGATCACCAAAATGTAATATTTTCATCCTCGCGTCCAAGTCGATGTTTGAGCCAAATCAGAAGAAATTCTATCAAGCCGTTCTTGAGATATTGCGTTAACCAAGTTGGGAATGACGTTCGTGAGGTCACAGTGACCTCGTTTGACCACCAAAATGTAATCAGTTCATCCTTGAGGCCAAGTTAATGTTTGAGGCAAATTTGACGAAATTCTGTCAAGGCGCTCCTGTGATGTTGCATTACAGAGCTTGGAAATTGGGTGTGTGAGGTCCAAATTTGACGAAATTCCGTCAAGGAGATATGGCGTTAACAAGCTTGAAAATGGCATTGGAGAGGTCACAGTGACCTTGACCTTTGATCACCAAAATGTAATCCTTTCATCCTTGCGCCCAAGTCGACGTTTGAGCCAAATTGGCAGAAATTCCATCAAGCCGTTCTTGAGATATCGCTTTAACGAACTTGGGAATGGCATTTGTGAGGTCACAGTGACCTTGACCTAATCAGTTCATCCTTGAGTCCAAGTCAATGTTTGAGGCAAATTTGATGAAACTCCGTCAAGGCATTTCTGAGATGTTGCGCTAACAAGCTTGAAAATGGCGTTCGAGAGGTCACAGTGACCTTGGCCTTTGACCACCAAAATCTAATCAGTTCATCCTTGAGTCCAAGTCGATGTTTGAGACAAGTTTGATTAAATTCCGTCAAGGCATTCCTGAGATATCGCATTAACAAGCTTGACAATGGCGTTCGAGAGGTCACAGTGACCTTGACCTTTGACCTTTGACCACCAAAATCTAATCAGATCATCCTTGAGTCTAAGGCCATGTCCACACAGAGACGGAAGCGATCTTTTTTTTTTCGTTTAACCCTTGTATCCCAATTATGAATAATCCTCAATTTACCGCTAAGGTCCATCTGATGGACCTTAACGCTGGGGACATACCAGACGCGAAAATTGTGCAGAAGTCGCTTAAAGTGTCCACACAGAGAGCGCAGCTCACTTTGCGCGCTCTGCTCGTCCGCTATATATTTTGCCCCAGATCTCCTGTCTTCGTTATCATGGCCAATTAAATGATGACATAAATATCTAAAGTAATAGGTTTGGGATAACAGTTAATGGCTACCTTCGTTATAAAATGCAATTGCATCATTTGTCTGTTCTCCTCCCGTTTTCCCAGTGCGTGCTGGTGCTGTTGTAGAGAGAAGGCGAGTCCTAGCTCTCTACTTGTTGCTCCGCAGGCAACGAGCCCCTAGAAGCCGCTCCCCCTCTCCCACTGCTCTTTCTCTCTTTTCACACTTCCAAAGGGGCAATCAACAACGTAAATAAACATTATTTTACTTTGAAATTGGTTTTATTTGACGAATGTCCGGTTTCAGAGTTCCTGCCTGCCCTTATCTGATCTGTTCAGCTTGACAGAGTCGCTCACGGGCGCAGACGGCCGCGCAGGAAAATAGAACTCCAGGCTGGCCTGAACGGCCCTGAGCGGCCGCTGAGCTGAGCTGAGCGGCGCGCTGCGCGCAATTCGGTGTGGACTGACAGATCTGTTAACATGGTGTCCTAATGAAAACTGGCTGCGCACAACGTCGCAAATGGTCGCGCCGCGCAGCTTACGTGCAGGAGACGCGTGCGGTGTGTTTTCACCGTAAGGGTAATACTGTAATAATTTATAAATATTAATATTCATTTTTTTATTTGAATGTTTATAATTCATTGGTAACTTCATCCCTAATACCTCATACCACCATTTCATACCTATTCGAATTTTAACCCCTCAAATGCCAGTGTACAGTAAGTACAGTAAAAAAAAAAAGTACAGTAAAAAAAAACAAGTTAATTATTTTCCTTCCCATAAAGTCAAACTGGATTTGGGTCTGATATTATGGGCAGGTTGGGGTGCTTTACAAAAGTCACCACTGCAAGATGCCTAGTGTCAAAGATTGGCAGGAATGATGTCACAATACCTATGACATCACTAGCCTATGACATCTTCAGTGATGTCATAAGATGATTTTGGTCAGACATTGTGACATCATCAGTGGGTTTTCATATTTTTTGTGATTTTTTGAAAAATAATATTTTTCATATTTTGAGCCAAAAATCCAAAAAGCACATGTTTTGGACTACCAGCCATTTTCCCCAAAACACACAAATGAGCTTTAGTCCAGCATCCATCCTGGTCTAAAGGCTTCAAATCAGTAGTGTGGACTGTCAAATTCAGTTTTCTAATATTTTCCCATCTTTGGCATAGGAATCAGTTTTTTTTACATTTCATGTAAACTGTATGGAATTTATTGCTATGCCAAAACTGGGGGAATATGGGGAAATAGCCAAACACAGTAGAAACTACAATTTTAACCGCTTGAGTCAAGGTGAGATGTGTAACATCAAGGAAATAATGATTTTTTGAAAAATTAGCTGGGAGTAAAAAATAAAATGTTGTTTTTGTGAAAAATTAACATTGAAACCAATGGGACAACTATGCAATGGACTTTGAGACCATGTAACTCCCCCAAATTTTCTACCAACTCCAAGGTTAGATATTAAGGTCAAATTTCAAGGTATTTGGTCCAGGATGCCCGCTGAAACAAATGAAATAAATTAATTTTGTAAAAATTTGCTGGGAGTACCAATAGAGTGTTTATAATGGAAGTCAATGGGTCCATCTGATGGACTAATGGTAAATTGATGTGTACTTTTGAAACAAGGTCTTTGGATGGTAGAAAGATGATAGATATGATTGATTTTTGTCAAATACCCCCAAAAAAATACCTAGCCTTAATTTCAGACCATTTACTCCAAAAATGTTGAAACGGCCCATAGGTGAATGTAGGAAATATCCATCAGATGGACTAGTGGGGTACAAGGGGAAAAGTTTTCCATAAACACGGAATCGTTTCAAGAAATGTGTGTATCCACATGAAACCACTGAATACCACTGAAACCGCTGTGGAATATATGCCAGGCTGGTAAGTGGCGCTGTAACGCTGCCACAAAGTACACCAAAAACAGAGAATAAGACAATCTCGTCAATAATGGCATTCAACCACTAGGGGCGCACAGTCTATAATGTGTATCTCACTGTAGCGAGCAGCTTAAACCCTTGGCTTTGCGGGGAGGTTTGCCATGTCAATGAATAAAATAATTAAACCTATACAGGCAAATGCAGAGCTGTTCAGCAGGGCTGATGGTCTCCCTATGCCTATAGCCTACAATATAGAACGTTAACTATCGGTGACGTTCCTGATATCATCCACTTCCATGATCTTTAGACATATATTGGGGCGGCTTTAGCTCAGGAGGTAGAGCGGGTCGGCCAATGACACAAGGGTTGGCGGTTCGATCCCCGCTCCCTCCTAGCTGCTGTCGTTGTGTCCTTGGGCAAGACACTTAACCCTCCTTGCTCCAGGGTGCGTGGCAGCCTGCCGCCATCGGTGTATGAATGGGTGAATGTAGACTATCTACTGATTGTAAAGCGCTTTGGATAAAAGCGCTATATAAATGCAGGCCATTTACCATATTGCAAACACATCCCAGCGTATTGGCCGCTCCTGCACATCACAGCACAGGCTAAATGATGCAACATAAATATACATTATATAAACTCATGGCATAAATGTGTTTTTATTGAAAAAGTGGCGTCAAGTAAGCTAAAGTCTTGTTGGAGTGGACACGTGCGGACATCACAGTGCAACCGTGTGTTCGTCAAACCTCTCACTTCACTATTCACGTTGTATTTGCAAGGGCTATATATACAGTAGGGCAACCCGAGTATGTCGGTTACACTCAGGGTTTACATTTCATTTCATTTAATTTTGTCCAATATTAAAATATTCCAGAATTGCACGTTGTATTCAAAATTAATATTATTTCTATCTAACACGTTAAGCCTGATTTTGTTTGTGTTATTGTACAAACTTAGCCGCCGCTAAGCCTTCTGGGAAATATCCGATGAAGGGAGGGGTGGATGGGAAGAGTCAGCTGTGGAGCCCTGAGGATGTTATACGCTGTTCTCCACTTGTTGCTGATGGTGGTAATAGAGGAGCATTATATTTTCCTGCAAGATCCCCTAACAGGCTCAGTAGCTGCTGTAGCACGAACGCTAGTGCCATGATTGTTATTGTTGCTGGTGGAGAGAGGTGGGGCTATGGCGTCATCGGTTCAGGAAAGATGCGTATGGGTTGTAAACACGGAAATGCAAGGGTGGCGTCTTCAGATTTATTCACTCTGGGACCCGGTTTCAAAAATTAGCGTATACTCCCAGAACGTATACTCCGAGAACGCTGGTTCCGTCTGGACGAAACCTCTATACGAGAAAAAACTTTAGCGGATACACCTAAACTCGTCTCCATGTGGACATGGCCTAAGTCGATGTTTGAGGCAAATTTGATGAAATTCCGTCAAGGCGTTCCTCAGATATCGCGTTAACGAACATCGTACGTACGTACAGACAACCCGGATCCATAATGCCTCCGGCCTGGCTATCGCCGGCGGAGGCATAAAAAACAGAATTTAATTTATAAATGACAGGGCCAGCGTGGCGAGCTGCAGGACGGGCAGGGCCACGCAGCGGCCGAGCCTTGGAATCGAGCACGCGAGATGCCTAGTAGTTAAAAAATAAATAATACAGAGAATTGTATAAAATGTTCTTAAACATCAGGAAGACTAATCTCTGATGCCATATTCACATAATCTGCTCAATATTCATCCAAATTGCTTACTTTACACAAACTTTCTGCAGTTATTGCATTGATGCGTTCACGAGTTGGGTTAATTGTACAGTTCTCCTGTGCCGTTATTGTTATGCATTGAATTGAATATAATATGAAATATATCCATAAAATATGTCAGTTGGTCAGGGGTCGTCAGTGATAGAATAGGCGAACAACATGTTCATACCTGATAGACAGCTGCATCCAGGTTGCTTAGGGCAAGAAAGGCCATGTTGTTCTGAACTGCGTACAGTACAGAGGGAACACTCAGCTTCAGCAGCTCTTTAGGACTCTGAAACACGTGTTCCACTATCGACCTCTTCAGCCGACCGGGGCTGCCCGTTTCTCTGGAAGAACAAATAGAAATACACACTTGTAAAAAAGAAAAAAGAAACCAGCGTGAATTCACAATAGCTGCGACCACATATGTGAGCATCCGAAATGCAGGACAGTGGGGCAGCCCAGCCTACTCTAAACTTGCCCACCCACTGCCCCCCTTTTAGCCAATTGGCATGGACACAAACACACGCCATCATGCCACATTTCACCCTCCTAGGGCAAAAACTGTTCCCGCTAAAGAGTGAACTTTTTGTGGACCAAGCAACCAACAGAGTGGCTTATAGAGCTGCTGGTCACAGGGTTACTCCATTCACTCAAATAGCATGTTAAGGCTTACTTGTGGTGAAGAGTCAGTGTCATCAAAATTGGCTCCAACAAGTAAAGAAAAAAACTGTACCACAAAATACTAAATACCTGCATGACTCAGTCCATGTTTCACATCACAAGACTGTTGTGAAACCAGTTCACCTGGTTCCTGGAACAGTAATCCACGTGTATGATGCTAGTAAAAATAACTTGACACACAGACTAAACACTTACGTCAGTGATACTCAACTTGCGGCCTGCGACAGGGTGCAGAGTGGCCCCCCGACCATTTTCGAATTCACAATGAAAACTAATTTTGAATAAAGTTTGTCTGAGTTCCAGCTAAATTGTAAAAAAAAATATGGTCTGCTGCCCAGGCACTGACAGTATATGTACTTAACTTAACCTAAGTAACTAGCTATCCTGTGTACACAAAATTGTGAGACTAAACTCTGGCTGACACCCCAAACCTACAATCCACTACAGAAAAATGAATATTAATGTTTGTTTGTTTATTTATTTTTAATGGCAGGAGGCCAGGGGGGCATTTTGCAAAAGTGGCCCGCGGACAAAGCAAGTTGAGTATCCCCGACTTAGGTAAATAAATTACTGAAATGATCTGTATAGGCTAGTTCAGAGGGAAACTGAAAAACAGAATTAAAATGTTATTCGTATCATCTTGGTTAACAAAATGTTGCTCTCACAATAGAATCAAGAGGAGAAAAAAGGAGCTTTGTGGATACTTATAGATAGGTTTTTAATTCACGAAGTAAAGTACATGTCTACTACAATAGTTAATCAAACAATGTACATCTTCAATGAACAGGGGCACAAAACGCAACGCGTTTCAACCTCTCTGGTCTTCGTCATACAGAAGACCAGATGTGATGGAACGAATGTCACCAGGAATACAGTTCCAAGAGACTACAGCCCTATAAAAAACAGCCTTCCTTAAATAGTTAGACCTAGGTCGGGGTAAAGTAATTTGTAATGGAACAACGGTAAGGAACACTTACTTTGCCAACATCCCCAGACTGAGTATTAACTTGATGACCTCAGTAATGCACACTGCAGTTGTGGAGAAATACAAGTCTGATGAAATAGTTCTTGTGTATCTCAAGGCCACTATGTGTGTTGCTGCCACCATTGTCATCACTGACAGGCAGTAGATCTTGAAGACCACGCTCACAGGCTCTGAAAGGACAGCAGCAGTACAGGGTGAATGGAAGGACAAGAGCAGTACATTAGTGTTACTAAATGCAATACAACATGACAGCAAAAGCCAGAGCAGCGCAAATGGCTGTTAAACCTAGCAAGGATGTAGATGAGGGGTTTTCAACGTCAGACTGTGGGCCCCCTTCTCCCCAGACAACGCTTGGGAAAAGGTGCCCCCCTTGGCCCTCGCTAAATTCCTGCCTATGCAGTGTAGGAAATTAGAAAATTATTTTGGGGGCAACTTTTGCCAAAAAAAATGTACAAAATTTCAGGGGCACTTAAAAAAAAAAGTAATTGGTGCATAAAGTTCAGGGTTGCCACGGGTCTGGAAAGTACAAAATAATCAAGGACTTAAAATGCTTGGATTTATAAAGAGGTCCTTGAAAGTACTTGGATTTAGCCTACCAGAATCTCTGAGTTTGAGCCTTGTGCACTCTTGTCATCTCAAAATGCACCTATGATACCATTTTGATATGTCATCAGTAGTGCTGGGCCAAGATTGATACACTTTCTTCCTACTGTACCTACACTATCACTCAGCAATTTGCTGATCGCTGAGCTGTCATTGGCTGTTGTGCTCTCTCGTAGGCGTTCTTAGCTCAAATATGCAGCTGGTCGCGTAGGTACCGTGCGGTGGATACATTTTGGATTTCAATCTCTTTTTTCCCAGGCTTTATTGCTTGAAAACTGCTCGAAAAGTCCTTGAAATGATTACAAAACTGTGGCAACCCTGAAGTTGCTAAAATGTAGTGTGTGTCTGTATTACCTTCTTCTGGCAAACAGCTTGCAGGTGCTGAGTGTGTGTTAGAGATGGACATGGAAATTAAATTAATTGAATGTAAATAAAATTATCCAAATCTTGAGGGCATTTTTTACCCCTTGATCACGGTTTTTAGGGGCATTCTGAGATTTCTTTGTGGCATTTTTGCCCTGGCCCCTGGCTAAATTCCTACACTGTGCCTATGGGATCATGATTATGTTATTTAGGCCAACAATTGAGCCAAGAAAGCCTGATATTGCCATTTGACTTCAGGCTATACCAAATACTTAAAAAGATCTGTCTGAAGGCATTTTTTTTGTTTGACTCTGGGAAAGTTGGGGAAACTGTTAATTCAACCAAACTACTGTTTCCCTGAACCAAATCTCACACATTTAGGATATTCTATGTGATCTCCTTTTGATAACTAATGTAACGTTAATATGTTTTCACTTCCATTCACTGAGCCTCCCCTGAAACTGCTTGGAGCCCCCCTGGGGAGGCCCGCCTCCCACTTTGAAAACCTACTAAGGACTGTGCAAAAGTCTGTCATATGTGCATAATTATGTCAAAGAAATCCATAAAGCGAAGATGCTTTCAAAACTAATACAATAGACCCCTTATACGCCTACGTCACAATGACAACAAGCAGCGTCAGATGCGCAAGACGGAGGCAGAAAGACAGACACTGCGCAGCCCTGTCAAGTAGTTTTCCAATGGCCCGAAAACTATTCGAGCTAGATATGTCTTCGTGTTGTGCAGTGCGATGCCAGAATCGGAAAGCTATTGTAGCAAAGTATTCGGGTCCGCCTATTCACACTTGGTTAATAAAATAATAAACGATAGAGCCAGGCTGTAAGGTTATAACAAGCTTTTCCCCACATATCCTGTTCTACGCAACTCGAGGGAACATACACAGCCTCGCACACACGCAATAGAACACAACACAATTCACTGAACAGTCTGTTACACTATCAACAAAGCAAGGACTAAAGTTTTACCGAATCCCGTCAACTCATACTGCTTTTAATGCTAACCGTAGGTGTCTTTGGTTGCAAGCCGAAAGAGGAAATCGTTAAAAATGCCCGACTTTGCAGTGCTCGCTCATTTCATATCAGGTAAACTGTACGTAGTAGGCTGCTAGTAACAGCCACATCGCTTGGTTAGTTAACAACCAAGTAACGTTAAATAATGTCATTATTGAGTTGAACTGATTGGAACGAGGACATCATTAAAAATGCCCGACTTTGTAGTGCTCTTCATAATCAGGTAAGCTGCCTGAAACTGTAGGCTGCTCAGCCACATCGCTCGGTTAGTTAACGACCAAGTAACGTTACATAATGTCATTATTGAGTTGTGTGCATTATCAACATAACAATATATCTTTGCAAGTTACAGAATAATTATCTACGCTATGCCCAGTTATAAAGGAATGCACGATATGTATTGCCGGCCACTAGGCTTGGCCAATTGACAGCGCCAGTGCATATGGGTCTGTAAGACATATCCCATTAAACAGCGTTAATTTCGATGCATAACATTGCTTATCACTAGGCGATAAGCTGTGGTAGTAAGCCGAGAACTGCATTTTAAAACTAAAATATAACTGTGTGTTGCAGATGGGCATAGAGCAGTCCTGACAGCGGGGCTTTTACACAGTTCTCACTGTCTGTCAATGCTGGGCTGACAGCTGATTAAAAACTCACCGTTAGCCATGGTTATTGTGCCGTGTGTCAGTGTGTGTGAGAGGAAGCCAGTTATCCACTACATGTCTGTTACAAGTCACTCAGGGCCAGCTCCTGTCTGCTTCTCCCAGAATGCAACGAGAACTTGCGAAGGGTCAGGTGTTGGCATAGATATTATATTACTATAGATGGGTCACCGCAGGCTCCGCCAATTCTAACAAATGGTAGCAGCAAGTCTCCTAAATTGTCACGTGACTCCAATAGACTCACAGACCTGCCGAAAGGAAGTGAGTTGAAGTTGGGCCGTCTTGCTTGAAATCCTATCGTCTTTGGTGTTGGTTATCCCCATGCAGAGCAATCTAGTAGGCTAAGTAATCTATATCCATGACTCAATATCCCTCTCTATTTCTCGCCTATGGGCGTGCTCTGTAGCTACTTAGGAGGGGTGCTCTGTACTTAAAGGGGCGTGCTCTGTAGGAAACTAGACGATAGTGGGCATGCTCTGTACTGCTCCGGTGTTTTTCTTCTTCTTCTTTTGTGCTTTATGGCGGTTGGCAAGCCAACTTAAATGTCCATTACCCCCACCAACTGGACTGGAGTGTGGAACAGCGACGGGTGTGTTTGTTTCTTAGGCCTGTATATGCCGGCGGCGGGAATCTAAAATAAAAATGTCTAGTAGTTTGATCACATTTCCAATGGGGAAAATGAAAGGAGAAATGCGGCCTGGAACCAGCTTCTTTCTTTCTTTTCTTTCATAGTGAATATAATTTATTTCCTTGGTAGCCTATATAATATAATTTAGACTTTTACAATGACAATGCACAGAACAGGAAGGACATAAGGCATCTCAATCATGCTGCTGGTGCTTGAAACTAATGATTACAGTGGATTATTGTCATCTTTATCCAGGTTGATGTAGACTTTGGGGTGGCCCAGGTGGCTCCTCCCCCTCATCACAGGACACCACCCTGGCTGTAATGTCAGTCTGGCTCCTCTGCTACCAACTTGAAGGCAAAGCACTTGTTCACCTTCTGTCTGCCAATGAATCTAGCCCTCTTGGGGGACATCAAACGCCTGTCCTGTCACTTCTTGGACTAAATCACCTACAATCCATCACACCCTCACCTCGCCACACTTGCACTTCAGTACACAGCCGCCCAAAATCAGGACTGGTTACACCACTCTGTTTAGAGCTGGCCTACACTGTATGTGTGTGTGGGGGAGGTTTACCTTTCGTTGGCGTTATATTGCTCGTTTACACCCCGTTTCACACACTTCTTACAATCCATGGCACACACACAGTTGTGCCAACACCTTTGTACATCCTTGTATCATCCATCTTCCTTCATCATCAATAAATTGTTAAATGGCCCTTGGATGCTCATGTTTAAATGTTCTCTGATCCATATATACATCTCCATAAGACTTGTGCATACAATAAGCAGCTGGATCATATGATTCCAATTTATCATTTGCAGTTTCTTCAACCACATCACATTCTCTATCTCGTTGGAAAATGCATGTTTCTCCTTCACATGGACACTAGAGGCCGCCCTACTAAACACAACAGTACTAGGTTTTTCCTTTCACCTGTTTTAAACATACAGTAGTGTAGTGTAGTCTTTGTAATAAATGGGTCTAGTTCAGTCTACTATTGATATCTTTGAAACTGCCAATAGCCAATATTTTGTGCCCATATTCAATGTCTTTAAATTTGACCATTTTCATGCAAAAATACACATTTAGTGTTTGACAGAATTTCATTCTTGGAATGGTGGAAAAACAATTAGATCATCATGGAACACTAAAACCATCTGGGATCCATTAAGCCTTTAATGAAGACGGAATTAAAAAATAAAATGCACAGAGAAAATAAAATGTCACTGCAGGTTTTCCATGCTATTTTTTGTAGCCCTAAAACCATCTGGGATATATTAAGCCTTCAAATGAAGACAAAATGAATAAATAAAATGCACAGAGAAAATAAGATTTCACTGCAAGTTTCCTGCTGTTTTTTTGTAGCCCATCTGTGGTCATAGGAACTTCTGTTATATCAGATGTGGATGACATGACAGGCAGATATCCAATATTTAGTAAAAGGCCAATATGAGCCATATATAGGCAACCAAATATTGGAAAACTCATATTACTTAGTCAAACTCTAACCCTACCTTTCACAAACAGGTCGTTTTTTTGTAGGGTTTTGGCTAACGTCTGTTTTGCATTCCTCTTGCATTGGCAAGCTGCAACCCTGGCAGTTGTTCTGACTCAAATGACTTTTGATGAGTCAGTACTAAATGAGTCACTTGGTCCTAAACACTGCCCAAGAATAACAAAATCCAACGATTTTTTTCAGCATAGTCTAAGAACTAAGAACTTTATGCCATTAACAGATGGAGCAGCATTTAGGTATTTGTGTGATTAGGCCTAAAACATGTGAGTCACTTAATTGGTTGCTGACCATTTGTTGTGCTCTTTGTCTAAGATGAATATGAATTTCATTCCACTAATAGCCTGTGACTGCATCATGTTTCAAAAGGGACTTGTTCTGTGCACTTATCAGGCTGCAGCACGTCCAGCACATTTCAAAGCTTCTGATGTTCCTCTGTGAAGATGATCTCGCTGAACACAAAGGTCACAGTTTCATAAACTTGTCTTAACCACAGACCTTATTCCAGGCATCTAACCAAAAATCCCATTGACTTCGAGACGAAGGAACCAGGCGATGCAAACTTTCGGGTTTTTGGATTCTTTCCTGCTGTGATGTTATTTGGGTGTGGTTGCAGCATATTGACGAATAGCAGACTGTCCATGCACTTGTTGCTGGTAGAAAGTTGCGGTAGGTATTTGAGGAGCACAGGTGGACTCAGGGCGTGTCAGAGGGCACGTGCACAAAGCCCTCGCTCTCCCTCACCAGCGCCCTCTCCAAGATGACGCGGCCCTCCTTGTAGCGCTGGCTGTCCTCCATGGCGAACTCATAGATCCAGCCCAGCTTGCTGTTGCAGTTCTTGCAGCTGACATCTCGCACCGTGTGCCTCCCAGTCAGCATGACGCGGTCCTGCACCTCGCTGTGCTGCAGATTCACCACCTGGAGGACAACATGGGTCATACATACAATCTGGCTCATTGAATCCACAAGAGTCTTAAGCTTTCCAGTCATACCCAATTCATGCAATTCCAAGACTGTTTAGGGACACCAGTATGCAGAAATATTCCAATAGAATAGGCAAAAATATATTTATACTGCATGCAAAACACTGCATGGTTTTTGCAAAAAACTGCATGTGATTAGCATAAAGTTCTCAAGTGAAAGATGTGCTCAACTCAGCCTTATAAAAAGTACATCGGGTGCCGGCCCAACAAAGCTTGAAAAGTCACGTGAAACAGAGAAAAAGAATCAAGCACACAGCAGCACTTCGGCTTTCCTCAGTGTTTCGCCTAAAGTGGGGCATGTCTGTAAAGGGGAGACTCGTGAGTACCCATAGAATCCATTCTTTCAGGTGAGAGGTCAAGGGACCACTTTGAAAATGGCCATGCCAGTTTTTCCCCTTACCAAAATTTTGCCTAACTTTAGAGCATTATTTAGCCCCCTTCCCGACAAAGCTAGCATGACATGCTAGCTTTGTACAGATTGTACAGATGTCTTGGGCCTTATCTTCGAGTTTTCATATGATGACAGGATATTCACTTTAGCTTTAAAAATGAGCCTGCTAGCAGACACCAGTTGATCCAATTTGAAGTTGCTCACCGTCTTCACTATTCCAAGCATACGTTACACAAGTTCTTCCTTTCTGTCTCGCCACTGTGTGACAGGTGTCAAGTGTTAGAGGATTCTGGGCCAAAATATTTGATTGGTACTCTTAAGGCCTACAAAATAACCCTCCAGCCGGAGGCAGCACTCACCATCTTCGGCTGCTCGGAGTCCTCTCTGAACTTCACTACAGCTGTGCAACAGTCTCCAACACAAGGGACTACTGTTGCAAAAAAAAAAAACATTCTGAAGGAATGAAGTCCCCCTCTTCACCTTCTTTTCAATGGTGGTTGACGTACATGAATTTGGTTATACGGTTGGAGAGACTTACATGTAGGTTCCTGAGGACCAACTCACTTAAGAAGTTTTAGGCTGTCTGGGGGTGACAGGTGACTTGCCTGGCTGGTTTCTCATATACCCATTGCATGGGATCCCATGCATAATATCCCTTACAAGCACATAAACACTTTATGTGGCTACTAGCACCACGTTGTAATGTTGAATGTCGAATATACCATTGTTTTTTTTCTTCTTTTCCGGTGTCTGAGCCTGTTCTGTCCTGCTAGTGTATTGTTCAAACAAATAGAAAATAAAACATTGGGGAAAAAAGAGCCTGCTACAGACAGAGTAATATCAGCTGCAGATGCACATTTCAATTGAGTGTGGAAGATATGAAAGTGAGGGTGCAATGCATGCCCGTAGAAGCGTATGTGAGACGAGTGCTTTGTGTCCACCTTGTTAAACAGGAAGGCGCGGCCTGTGGCCCCGGTGAAGCGTGTGGCGATGAGCTCGGAGCGGTTGGTCAGGATGGTGTCACAGTTGGCACAGGAGAAGAGGCGGCTCCCACCGATGTGGTCCAAGAAGATGCGACCCATGTTGCCCCCGCCAGAGAAGAACAACCTTATGCAAAGACGGAAGCATGGTTAGACACACGCACACGCACACAGTAAAGGGGGAGAAAATGTTGGCAAATTGGTTTTGGGTATAATCACAGAGATATTGTACTGTATAGTAATGTACTGTGGTGTGGTTATATAGGTTGTAATGTATAGTAATGTACTGTGGTTATATGACAGAGATATTGTGTCAACTGTTAAGAGAAGTCCCATTGGTAGCACGAAGAGATGGTACACGGCACGGCAGGACCACCAACACAAGATTGGCTGAAAATTGTGAATGGAAGATATGATATGGAACAGTTAACTCATACATAGGATAAGTTCAAGAGGAGCGATGTCAGGAGAAATGGGGAAAATGGACAAGGCTGACATCAATGGCAAGGCAAGACATTGGATGACTGAATATGTCACAGCATTAGTGGACTTTGTGGAGACCATGAAAGCTCCATGTGTTGTAGGGTGTTTAATTGTACTTATACCATGGTCTGGGTGAATACTCGATTCTGATTGGCTGCAAGGTGTCCATTAAAAAGTGATATTGTACAGTGATAATGGACACCTAGCTAAATGGTCTGTTCACCGTTCATATCAATGCGCCATAGTTTCATCAGTGTTATCAGGAGAGCAGTTTGAGCTCTATACCCCCGTTAAGGGTTAAAATGACAATTTTGGAACTTGAGAAAAAAATGGAGTCGGTCAAAGTAAGTATTTAAATCACCCCTGTGTGCTCAGTTTATCAAAAATAACTCTTATTTACAATTTTGATTTTCGTTTCGGAGATTTTTTAACCTCGCGTCATCAGGCTCTTCTCGGCGAGAAAGAGGAGATTTCCCTCGCTCGTGCACGAGCGGGGGCGAGCCCGGCCTTTGACACAGAGAGAGAGAGAGAGAGAGAGAGAGAGAGAGAGAGAGAGAGAGAGAGAGAGAAACCGGGCTCTCAGCTGTCAACTGTCAAACCTCCTGTTTACAACTTGCAGCAACCAGCAGCCAGGCGCTCTGGGAGAGCGCGCGCTGCCTCTTATCACTGATACAAATCAAGGGGTCCACCCGCTATGCACAAATCAAGTCAAAGAGGAAAAAGACGAGATCAACAAAAAGGCAGTTAACAGCAACACACTGGACTCCAACATACTGAAAGCAGATAGTTTTCACTCTACTCCTGCCGGAGTAGAGTGAGAGAGAGAGAGAGAGAGAGAGAGAGAGAGAGAGAGAGAGTTCTCTCTGCATGTCACCACATACAGCCCCCGCTGCTCTGTGTTACTTCCTGAAACTCGATCGCTCTTAAATGTTAATATACTTGGCCAATACGTATCTATCATACAAAATAAAGCAAGCTGCCAAACGGTAATGTCTTCATTTAATGTAGAACGCAAAACATCGTTAAACCCGCATTCCTGTGATAAAGTTAACGTTTGAGTCGGCTTTAAAACGGAGGGTGGTGGAATAGTGGGAGGGACTATTTTATTTCGTGGAAGACTGATTTACAGTATGAATAACAGACATTTAGCCATTTAGATTGCTTTATTTATTACACATGGAAATATAAATGACTGGTCTTATTGTTTTGTTGGCAAGTGACCATGGTATAAGCGGGTTAATGCACTTCGAGGTGTACATTATCACTTTTTAAGGGACTTCGCGGAGGCAACCATCCTCGGCTTCGCCTCGGACGGTTCACGCCTCTCGCGTCGTCCCTTAAAAAGTGATAATGTACACCTCGTCGTACATTAACCCTTACATATATGATCACTGTGACTATTTACACAAGTGGTTCTCAATTTTTTGTCAAGGACGTCTAAAATGACACAAATTAGACCACGGACCCCCAGTTAATACGATTTTGTCCCAGGGTCCCCCATCTGATACGATTTTTGTTTTTAGACCTTGTATTACAGAAAGTGTATGACACCGCATGACCAAAACAGTCATAGGCTACATGTTGTCATTGTGTTATGGATGGTATCAGGAAAATGTTATCCTCCTTTTTGTTGGGGACCCCCTGGAAGCCCCTAAAGGACACTGCGGTCAACTGAGCCGTCGTTTGCGAAACCACAGTCAAGCCAGCCGCCACTTGGTTTTTGATGCGTGTCTATTCGTGCTGTAACGGTACTGCTGCTTCACCGGTGTTCGGAGCGGGCTAAACAGTCGAGTGTCACAATTCAGCGATCCTTTCTCACATTGACTTTACCACACTAGATCGACATTACAACAAACAGTGTATCCAGGGCCGTAACCAGGGTTCCGAAATAGGGGAGGTCCAGCAAGGGGAGGCGGATTTGAGTTTTTTTCCCCCCCTTTTTTAGCCATATTTAGAGTAATATATCATTTTAAATCAACATTAGGATTATACTGTTGTGATGTCATTATTCAGTATATTCTCTTTCATGTCACCACCTGCTCAGCTCTCCTGTCAAGATAATTGTAACTAACAAACACAAACTGTTTTAGCCAAATTCATATCAAAATGACACCTACAAACACAGGTACACAACCCAAGCCGTACACAACACACAAAGTCATCATCGATAATAAAAAAAAACATACAGAGGGACATTTATTTATTCCTGATAGGAACGATTGAAAAATAAAATAAAATATATTATGTTGTT
This sequence comes from Poromitra crassiceps, assembly GCF_964638095.1. Lineage (NCBI taxonomy): Eukaryota > Metazoa > Chordata > Actinopteri > Beryciformes > Melamphaidae > Poromitra > Poromitra crassiceps. The sequence continues at coordinate 133,331 of NW_028152125.1, forward strand.
TTTAACTTTACACCACCTCTTTTTGTTACTTATTGGGTCATGAAACTGAAACCATGCATATAGCCACCTGCATACCTGACTTCGGGAGCTTGGCAATTGGCATCATGCATGATTAGCCAGTAGCATCCCAACGTGTCACACAGGTAACATTACTTAAGAGACAGACTAGACACTTACTTTCTTGGTTGTTGCTAAAAAATCTGTCAGTGTCACTCACTGTCTGTCGTTCACTCGCTCACTGTCTCGCAGCTCGCTCACCTTCAATTATCTCGCCAGGCAGACAGACAGTCATCACTCACCACCATACTGCTGCTCTCTCGGAATCAAGTTACCGCGGATGCGGCGTCAGATGACTTCCTGCCTGACCTGCCTTTCGTTTCAAAATAAAAGCGATCCCGTGTTTTTCATGCTTTTCCATGCAGATTGTTTTATATAAAAAAAAAAAAAAAAAAAAATCCTCTGAAATATTAGGGGAGGTCCGGACCTCCCCGTCCTCATAGCTAGTTACGGCCATGGGCTCAACACTGCTCCGCAACTCAGCCGCTCCTCCTCTGGACTCCTGCAGTCAAATCTGGCATCTCAACTCCGATCTGATGTTCTGTTTCAGTTCAAGCATTTATCCCTCACCTGTGGGTCCTAGTCCCTCCTCCCAGGAACATGATTGGCTCAATACTGCCACATGGTAGGCTGCCAGCTTAGTCAGTCAATTGTCTAAAATGCTACCAGCTGTTACCAACCCTCTTGCCAATTACAACATGTCTTTCACCTTCATACATGTAAAGATTGGGGCAGATTTGACCATGTAGCCTACAGTCAAATTACAAACCACCTTTGGTGTTGCCAGTGGGGGGTGCTATGACTATAAATGGGTATATTGGCAAGTAGATGTCTTCAAGTGTGGTGCAGACTGAACAATGTACATTCAGGTTTAACAACTTTCTGTCACGGCGAAACGGTTTCGCCATTCAATGAACATAGTCTTCACAATCAAGCATCATCAAGGTCATTCGGAAACAGCAGAGGACTTATGAGACTGGTATATCTGAACATCTCTGTGAATTATTGGACAGTAATTTTGAATAATCTGTCCTTGAAATATGCTTGAAATCTATTACAAAAGAGTGACTGGCAACCCTGCAGTAGTGAAACAAAACAGAGAAGGGATATGTCACAGATGATAATCCAACCCATTGAAAGACAAAGAATACTATAGCCTATCAGTACCCCAGATTTACACATGGATTTACAGACGTCATATGACATGCAGGGCTTTAAATTAGGTCTACATCCAGATGTGCAGTCGATCTGACGCTTTTCAAAGCTTGTCTAACAAATAAATACGAAGAAACAATATGTAAAATATCAATGTTTCTACCTGTTAAAAGAAAATCTATAAGTCACATTCACAATATTTCTTGTAGGCCTATTTTACTGTATTTCACATGATTTCGATAGGTGTATGCCAAGTCCACCTCTCCAGCACTAGTCTGTTGTCTATTTGTAGATGTGTCTAATTTAGCCACCCACTTAATCTCAGATTCTTTAGTTATTTGTTTCATTTTTTTTAATGTTAATTTACTATTACTTTTCTGGTCAATTGACTCAATCAATTTAAGCGAGCAGGGGCAACATCTCAATGATTCAAATATACCTTGGGCGGTTAGAGTATCTTGAAAAGGTAACTGATTATGAGTGTCGTGATTACAAAGATCCGGCTTGGGCCAGATAATGAGCTGGACCACAACATCTGTTCTAAAAAAAGACTTGATTTGATTTGATTTGGGATAAAAAAAAGTAAAACATAGGCTACATGGTAAAAGTAGGCTACTTCATGTGAATTTGACCCCAGAGGATAGCACAAGAAAGTATTAATTAAAACACTTATTTCCATTGTGGTCCTTCATGGAAACAAACATTAAAATCCAACAGTAAAAAGCGCAAGCAAAATTGGCACAGATAGCAGACATATTGAGATGAGATGAGATGAGATAAACTTTATTGTCCCAGGAGGGAAATTTGTCTTGGGCAAAAAGTTCTTGTACCAACATCGGTGTAACAGACACAGTAACACAGAACAGACACGGTCACAGTCACAGCATTGCACTAAAACACAGGAAGAGTGCCAGCTAGGCACAAGATTGCACTATTGCAAAGATAGCACATGCCCTATTGCATGGTGTGTTTAAATCATCCAAACCCATTAGTAAGGGAAGAATAAAATAAGCAGTAAAACCATAATACCATAAAAATCATAAAAATCATAAAAGTAAAAATCGGCAGCGGATTAGATAAAAGAATAAAAGAATAAACCAATAAAAATAGGATTAAGAGGTAAGAGAATAAGAGCAAAGTAAGAGCAGTAAAAACAAAAACAAACAAACAAGGCTTTAAATACCGCTCCTACTTGGATACCTACCTAACCTAACTGGAGTGCTACACCTGGGGGAAGAGCAGGCTGTTTGTTCAACAGTGCAATAGAGGTGGGGATATTGAGTAAGCACATCCACAAGTACGGCAGCAAAGCAGGATGCTACATGTAGGCTAGCACAAGCAGCAGCATACAAAACATGTCAGACATACAATGTAGCATTTAGTAGCAAAGAGAAAAAACAGACAGGCATACAGTCAGGGCTGCCGCTCCCTGCACGCGCACAACGCGCTGAGCCCTTGCAACCAACGTCTTTTCAAAGTGGCACATTTCTTTCCTTGTTGCAGGTGCTCCCCGTAGACTTTGGGGATCAACATTGAGCTACCCAAGACCACATTTCACCTTTCCCTCACCTACTCTCTTCTTTTCCCTGTATCAGGTGTTCTTTGTGATTCGGTTGATCGCGGGCCCCATGGCCAACGCCTTGCCACCCATCACCGACCCGGATCCCCTGATGGCGTGTGACCTCATGGCCGGCCGTGACGCTTTCCTGACGCTGGCCCGGGACAAACACCTGGAGTTCAGCTCCCTGAGGAGGTCCACGTGGAGCTCCACGTGCATGCTGGTGGAGTTGCACAACCAAAGCCAGGACCGTTTCGTCTACACTTGCAACGAGTGCAAGCACCACGTGGAAACCCGCTTCCACTGCACCGTCTGTGAGGTGAGGAGGGCAGGGTGGGGAAGTGGGCTGACGATGGGTTTGCGTTTGATTTGTGGAAACGGGTAGTGACTAAAGAGGAGATGTATGTCAGGATAGGCTTTGTGATGCTATCAGGAAACTGGTTATAAATCACTTCTACTCATTCCTAACCAACATCCATCTCATCTGTCTCTCTCTCTCTCATTTTAGGATTACGACCTGTGTAGAAAAGGCCCTCTCATACCGACTGATGAGACCATGCCTGGGAACACCCACAGGCCGGATTCAAACCAGCGACCCAACGATGATGTCACTGACTGTAGCATGTCATCACGGCAGGTGCACCTGTGATGTCATCGGTGATGTCATAGTTGTTGCTATGATGCCATCGGTGATGTCATCGGTGATGTCATACTTACTTACAACTTGTGCATCACCTGCTACAACACTTATTTTGGGGGATTATCTATCCTATACGTCACTGACGCCCCCCCTCTCTCATCTCAAGAGGAGCGTCATCATATCATGGAGCCATACGCCACACTTAAACTGGTTATTTGTTCAATAAAGCTTGTTAAAACTTCCTACAAGTCTCTCATGATTGAAGTGTGGTCTTTGACTGAATTTCAATCATGGAAGACTAACCTCTACCTCGTCATTCAGGGTGTGTAACTCCTTAGTGACATCACTGATGACATCACAATTGCTTGAGTGACATCACTTATGACATCACAATTGCTCAAGTGACATCACTGGTGACATCACAATTGCTCGAGTCACATCACTAGTGACATCACAACTGCCCCTTCTCCATTTCCCAATATCCAATCAGCTAAGGACATCTGTTTCTCCTGATCTGCTGAGCCAATCACCTAAGCAGTGGTGGTGGTATATAGAGCCCTTGCTAGTATGTTATTACTCACATTTGTGCCATCCTCCTCAGCTGCTGTTCATTATCACTGGAGCAGTTGAGCACAAGATGGAGAAGCTTGGCCTGGGGTTGGACAACGAGAGCAGCAATGCTGCAGCTGCGGCCACCCAGAGCCCTGGAGACTCTCGCCGCCTCAGCATCCAGCGCTGCATCCAGGCCCTGGTGCACGCCTGCCAGTGTCGAAACGCCAACTGCTCTCTGCCGTCCTGCCAGATGATGAAACACGTCATTCAGCACACGAATGGCTGCGAAAGGAGAACCAATGGAGGCTGCCCCATCTGGAAGCAGCTCATCGCTCTGTGCTGCTACCACGCCAAGCACTGTCAGGAGAACAAGTGCCCAGTCCCGTTCTGCCTGAACATCAAGCACAAACTCCGACAGCAGCAGCTGCAGCACCGGCTCCAACAGGCCCAGATGCTGAGGAGGAGGATAGCCAGCATGCAGGGAGTGGGCCAGCCACCTCCTGGAGGAGCTCCTAGGGGCAACGGGGGCTTACCCTCTCCTGGAGCCAACAACAGCGGAGCAACTGGCCCCGGTACCCCTACATCTGTGGGGACGCAGCCTCCCAGCCCGTAGACACCCACCCAGGGCACCATTCCTGCGCTCCCTCAGCAACAGGGGGTTGGGATTCGGATTTGAAAATGTTGTTACTCATCTTATATCCCTATATGTGCGATACTTTGAAATAAAAGTACTTGAAAAAAATAAAATCACATGATGAAATACTAACATAATATCGTATTTGCCATTATTATGGGTTGCATTATTACTAGTGGAATACCTGTCCCTGTGTGACAGAAATGACTTGACCTTGTGAGTGCACAGACTTTGACAGTTTTGAGGTTGTGGGTTCGAGCCGCAGTCAGTTTGAGCGTTTTGAAAGTGGACACCTGGACGAAAGACTGAAAAGCTCTGAGGAAACCTGTCTTAAGAAGTGTGACCCATTGGCTTAGAGCTTTGAGCTTGTGGGTTCAAGCCCCAGTGGCTTAGAGCTTTGAGCTTGTGGGTTCAAGCCCCAGTGGCTTAGAGCTTTGAGCTTGTGGGTTCAAGCCCCAGGCAGTTTTGAACGGCGATAGCCAGAGGAAAGACTGAAAAGCTCTGAGAAAGCCTGTCTTTAGAAGTGTGGCCCAGTGGCTCAGAGTTGGATTGCTACCCAGTGGTTTAGAACCTCAGTCAGTTTTGAGGTTGTGGGTTCGAGCCTGTCCGTTTTGAATGGCGACAGACAGAGGAGAGAAAAGTGCTCAGAGAAGAGCTGTGAGAGCCAAGGGGAGCTGGTGGTGCGATACAGTTACTGACCACATAGGGACGCGGGAGCAGAGATGGACAGTATTTTAAATACATGTATTTAAAATAGTATTTAAAATACATTTGTGTATTTTGTCATTTGTATTTGGCTGGACCGAGAAAAATAAGATGTAATTTGTATCAAAATACTTTCAGACCTTGTATTTTGTGTATTTTAAATATAATAATTTTTTAATGTCATTTTATCCTCGTATTGTTGGAAATTCCCCCAGCGAATTACTAATATAAATTGATGATTAGATATTGCATGCATTCGCCTATCTGCAAACGAAACGTTTTACTGCATAATTCAATATCATACAACTTACACAACTAATATCTTCTTAATTCAAATTGGCTAAGTGGGTGCTGTGGCAGCACTGTGGGTCACGGTTGTGATTTCATCAGTGATGTCACTTGAGCAATTGTGATGTCATCAGTGATGTCACGCGAGCAATTGTGATGTCATCAGTGATGTCACTCGAGCAAGGGTTTGACCAACTGTGATGTCACTCAGGCAGTTGTGATGTCATCAGTGATGTCACTTGAGCAACTCGTATGAGCTGATGGCGCACAGTTGCGCGATGGCCGTTAACATGTAGAAACGCTGCCTATCATCATCAGTAGTATGTAAATGGGAGCTGGGGCTCTGTTTGTTTCTCTGTCCCACTGTGATGTCACCACCACTACCTGGAGCTAGCCCCCCCGACCTCCACAGAGACATGAGCAGGGGATTATGAGAGAGGAAACCACAGCCAGCTGAACTTTGACCTCTACACAGCAAGCAGCTGTTTATCTAACTGAGCTAGAGTGAGGGAATGTCCAGTCTTCTTCATCAGCTTATTGATATCAGTGTTCAAACTAGTGATGATAAAGAAGCATCACTGCCGGCACCTTATCATGTGAACATTTCTGAAGCCATATCTGATGCAGGGATTGAACAGACAACCTTCAGCAACATATCCAAATCATATCTTGGTATTTTTAGGCTGAACGGTGACCCACAGGGGTGCTCTTTACACTTCCTGAAAGATTCAGCATGTTCGCACATAAAATGGCATAGCTGTGGCAGAACACAATTCTGATCACTCACACACACTTCACATTCTTATTATAGGATAGGATTTTTGTTATTCCAGGAAATCCACCTTCCCAAGCACAGGGATGCAAACTCATTGAGAGTGAAAAAGGTGACAGATACCAGGGCAGGCACAAAACCACTCAAAATCCATCTTTTGTTGGGGATCAAAAAGGTAACCGTCACCTAAAGGTGACTAGTTTGCATCCCTGCAAGCATGAAAATAAACCACACTTTGTACATAGATCCAGGCCCATGCCAAACCTCGTCCAAGTGAATTTGGGGCCAATAGTCCTGATGGTGGCACTACAGCAACCGTCTAAAAGCTTCAAACTTTGAAAACTCATAACAAACCAGTCGTACATGCTACAGCTGCAGCATGTAGACTACATGTACATGCATGTATCATCTACATCTACATGTAGACCCAAGTGAGGAGAAATGTTGAAATGCTTCGAAATGGCAGGAAATATGAAATCCATCACTGTTTTTATGCAAAAAGACAAGTGGAAAGAGTCAACGGTGCAACAAGTGAATATTTTTTCCAATGGTACAAACATACTTTATTGTACAATTAATTTATTGGCCAAAAAATAATGATAATCAGACCACCAAAATAACTTAAAAAAGAAACTAATGAAAATGGAGCAACAGTTTATTCATGTTTGCTTTCTCTCAGCAAGCACCAAAATTGTTAACAAGAACAAAAAAGTGGTCAGATTCCATTTGAATACTAAACAAATATTTAAATAGTCTTATCTCCAGTCTCTTTTTTTAGAAGAAATGATACAAACAAAACTATTTGTTCAGTTGCCATGGTTACAGTGATTCAGTATGTTTACATCTATATTCATGTACATGAAACATCTCTTCAAAACAAGGGGGGGGGGGGGGGGAGGAAATGGCATGATATACTCCACAGCCTCCCCAGGGCAAACTGAATGACTGTCTGCTGTGTCATTTTGCATCACCATAACATCTTCAATACGAAACAAAAGAACATGTTTTATCTAATAATTCCTGTAGCTTCAAGTTTTATTTCCCAAAAAATTAAATTAAATAATATATCTATATATAGACAGTTTTAACTTGACAACAATAACAACCGTCACAACATACAATCAATGGTCACAACCCACCTGAATATCCGGTTTACTTCCTGTATACATAGCTGAGCGCAGGCTGATATTCGGCTCATATTAAATGTTAACGTTAGGCCGTGTCTCCGACAAACACATTAGCAAGGTAGCCTATTTCGGTCTTTATGTCTTGTAGTAGTTAGTAGTAGTAGTTGTTGTTGTTGTTGTTGTTGTTGTTGTTGATAGTTGCCATAACAACCACCCCTGTCGGAAAGACGTGCACACGCTGGGTAGGAAGCGTTGTTGTCCCGGAGGCGATGTTTTTTTTCGGATGATGGCGAAGGCTATGCGAAGGCATAACGAGCGTCAAACTTCCATCCAAACACATTCGCTTGGCTATCCTGCATTACATCTCTTTCTACAGTCTGTGGTAGGCCTACTTCATTTGAATTTGATTATAGTACTGTGTTCATTTGGCACCCCTAAATTAGTGGGTGCAGTAATTCCAACAAAATTACCATGGCATTCGGCTACATTGAACAGTTCTGATAGGCAGGACGAACCCACCGCTCTAACCACGCTCTAATGTAATCACTATGGGAGATTTCTGCATTCTGGGCTCATTTCAATCTACCGTAGTATTAAACATACTTTCGGGTCATGTTTAAATAAAATCACGGCTTGTATCGATAAATATGCACCATCACTACTACAAAATGAAAAAATAATTTTGAAAAAGGCCGAAATAATAAGTTAAATCAAGCTCTGTTTAGAGGAGGAAATGCAGCGTTTCAGCCCGCTTGAATAAAAACGGCACAACAAAAAATCGTCACTCCTCCTCGCCTTTAAGAGTGGATTCCCAACTGGATTTTTTGATTTGTCCTTTGGTCTGTCACTTAAATTATAGCCAACCCCTGTGTACACGTCATGGTGAATGGTTCCTTTTGATTTGTTTGGGTTATACTAACTTCAACTTTGAGGAACCAGCGAGGTAAAGACATGAAATTGTCCGCCAACTTGTTCTCTTGAATGCTGTCGAGTCAGTCATGGCCGTATCTAGCTATGAGGATGGGGAGGTCCGGACCTCCCCTAATATTTCAGAGAAAAAAGAAAAAAAAGCTGTATGGAAAAGCATGAAAAACACGGAATCGCTTTTATTTTGAAACGAAAGGCAGGTCAGGCAGGAAGTCATCTGACGCCGCATCCGTGGTAACTTGATTCCGAGAGAGCAGCAGCATGGTGGTGATGACTGTCTGTCTGCCTGGCGAGATAATTGAAGGTGAGCGAGCTGCGAGACAGTGAGCGAGGCTGGCCAATCCCGGCGCTTGACTGCTGCGTAGGCGGGCACAGGGCGTGGTTGTTGCGTAACCTATGTGCGAATAGAAATCACGCGGATCTGACAGATAGTGCAGTCAGCAGCTATGATAGCAGGAGCCAATCGGGAGGAGGAAGTCGGGGGGAGGAAGTCCATATATGGTCCATCCGGTCATGGGGCACAGGACATTATGTCATCACAGGATATCGCGATTGGCTGGCTCTGTTCAAATCTGAGCCAGCCAATCGCGTTGTTTGGGACCGTGTATAAAAGGCGACCGCTGACTGGGGTGGGTGGGGGGAACCAGAGAGGCTGCTGGAGAGGAGAGGGGGAGAGGAGAGGAGGGGAGGGGAGGGGGAGAGAAGAGGAGAGAGGAGAGGAGAGTGGAGGAGGAGAGAAGAGGAGGGGAGGGGAGAGAAGAGGAGGGGAGAGGCGGGGAGAGGGGAGGAGGGGAGAGGAGAGGAGGGGAGAGAAGAGGAGAGAGAAGAGAGGAGAGGGGAGGAGGAGAGAAGAAGAGGAGGGGGAGAGAAGAGGAGAGATGAGAGAGAAGAGGGGAGGAGGAGAGAAGAGGAGGGGAGAGGAGGGGAGAGGGGAGGAGGGGAGAGGAGAGAGGGGAGGAGGAGAGAAGAAGAGGAGGGGGAGAGGAGGGGAGAGAAGAGGAGAGAGGAGAGGGGAGGAGGAGAGAAGAGGAGGGGAGAGGAGAGAGGGGAGGAGGAGAGAAGAAGAGGAGGGGGAGATGAGGAGAGGGGGGAGAGGAGAGGAGAGGGGGAGAGAAGAGGAGGGGAGAGGAGGGGAGGAGGGGAGAGGAGAGAGGGGAGGAGGAGAGAAGAAGAGGAGGGGGAGAGGTGGAGAGGGGGGGAGAGGAGAGGAGAGGGGGAGAGAAGAAGAGGAGAGGAGGGGATAGGGGGAGAGGGGAGGAGGAGAGGGGAGGGGAGAGGAGAGGAGAGGGAGAGAAGAGGAGGGGAGGGGAGAGGGGAGGAGGGGAGAGGAGGAGAGGAGGGGAGAGGAGAAGAGGAAAGGAGGGGAGAGAAGAGGAGAGGAGAGGAGAGGGGGAGGGGAGAGGAGAGGAGGGGAGAGGAGGGGGAGAGGAGATGAGAGGGGAGGAGGAGAGAAGAAGAGGAGGGGAGAGGAGAGGAGGGGAGAGGAGAGGAGAGGGGGAGAGGAGAGGAGAGGAGAGAAGAAGAAGAGAGGAGGGGAGAGGAGAAGAGGAGGGGAGAGGAGAGAGGAGAGGAGGAGAGTGCCGCCAGGCCAGCCACCCCAACCTCCAGACTGCCACCACCCAGGCTAAGTGCCCCTCTGCTGGGCAGACACCCAGGGCAGCCACTCCCACCACCAGGCTGCCACCACCCGCCCTGCCCCTCACCCTGCCCGGGTCCCACACCCCCGCCCGAGACCCCCCTCCAGAACCCCGCGCACCAGGCGGACCCGGTGCATGGCGCGACGCAGTAAACAAACTCATGTTTCCCTCGTCACCAGTCATGCTGGACATCAGTACAAGTGTGAGATCCCTCTCATTCCAGCAAATATGTAACATAGCCTACGTAAATACAGTGTTGTGTAGTGGACAGGTCCGCCCATAAGAGGGGGTAAAGGGGTAAGCTTCCAGGGGCGTCGCCACTAGGGGGGGGCGCTGGAGCCAGGCAATTTTATTTTTTACACTAAAATATATCTCCCATCCTGAAAATGCGGCAACTAATTTATTTTTTTGCAAGGAGTCGAACAAATACACAAAACACAGCAGCAGTAACAAGGCAAGGCATGCTTGGGCAGGAGTGCTCCTGTGGAAAATAGTGCCATTCTGATATAATCCCCCATCCGACCAGTGCAGTGAGAGGCAGCAATGTGCCGCAAGGCATCTAGTCTGCCGGAAAGCCAAAAGAAGAAGAAGAACAACAAGGCAGGCTTGGGGTGGACCATTTTGCTTGGGGCAGCAGCGCAGGAACCATTTATGGTGTAACACACAACACAGACAGGTGATAGCAAACAAAACAAGACCGGTGATGGCAAAATGCCAGGAGCAAAACAAAAGTCAGGATGCCAAAATCGCACGGCATAAAAAAAAGCGGGAGCAGGCAAGGGCTTTAGACCCAAATAATAATCTGTTAACAAACTTTTTTCAGTCAGCTCCGAAAGCTGCAGCGTTGATATGAGTAAAGCGCGTACGGGGGAGAGGGGGGGGGGCATAGTGGCTGGACCCTTCCAGGGGCACTGCCATCTCTCTGGGCGGCCCTGGTAGTGGAAGCGATCATCTTGCTCTATAATGACCAGAATGGGTGTTGTTCAAACTGAACATTTATTTCTTCAACATGCTGCAGCAGAAAGGGAGATAAACAGCCGACACTATTTTCATAGTTAAGCTATGAAGTAGCCTACTTCCCCGGGCCCCGCAGCATCGTGACATTGAATGAAAGTATAGGCTATAATGGCTCGTTTGAGATGACTTCTGGCTCGCCTGGGAAGCAGGCGAGAGCAGCCGAGTGCAGTCAGCCAATTAGAGGCAGAGAGGGGCGGGTCATGCCTTCGCCTAGCCTTCGCCATCATGGGAAAAGAAAGATCGCGTCCCGGAGCTAGCCTGAGAGGCTAATAAAAGCTACATGTTACAGAGTAAGCTGACTATCAGTACGTTATTGCACGCATAGGCCTATCTTTACATTTAAACGTTTACATAGGAAAAATAAAAAAATAGAAATAGAAGTAGGCTATGTCAGTGTTTTCCCCTGAATAGCTGAGAAAGTGGACACTGTCAATAGTTCGCACTGTGAAGCTGATACAATTCAGGTGGTGGTAATGCAACATTTAAGGATGCCAACTGCCATAAAACACAGAAGAAGAAGCTGAGAAAAAGGAAGTGCTGTGGGGTTGCAGCTGGTGAAAACCGTCTATAAAAGAGTTTTTTTCCCATTGTTTTTTAAATGTAATATTTATGCCTAGTGGATGAAATTCAACTTGGTTGCTAAGAGTTGCATGGCATAACAATCTTCTTTGAGTTTTTATTCCACTTCTAATTAATTTGAGGATACTAAAGTGTTAACATAAATGTTCAATAAACTATACTGCAAAGGAGGGTTCCCACAGCGAGTTTTGATCCCTAGTTTATCAGAATAGAGACAACTGCACTCACCACTCAGCCACACAAACAAACCCATAAAGCTCAGGCTAGTTACACATCCATGACACACAGAGGGAGAGAAAACAAAGAATTTCACAAATATGTTTGAAATAAATAAAAAATTTGTAAAAAAACAAAAAAAAACACGTATTTGGGCTTTTCCAAATACCGGATTCGGCTCCACCCCTATTATTTTGTGTGTGTGTGTGTGTGCCATTTTTGCCTTTATTTGATAGGATAGCAGCTATCCTATCAAAAATGGCCAACAGATAATATAAAAAAAGACATCCTCAGCGATATGAGGTTAAAAACATTGCATTTGGAGAGAGACCGAGCTATCATATTTAATTATTGATTATGAATCATGATCATTAGACTGTTTTTAGATGCCCCTTCTGGCACTTGGTGCTACACACGGCGTGTGACGTGCGTGGACGTAGAGGCACCCCTGTGACAGTGTAAATCATACGTCCTCATTTGAAAAACAAGGGAACAAGACTCATTTGTGAAAACAAGAGAGCATCCATGATTTTTCCAACTTTAATTCATAAATTGTTTTACCTACTACAAATGCAATGAGGAAACACTTGAACGTGATTCGACACAAATCACCAAAGTCCATTTTATGCGGCACAGTAAAGTACATTTGGTAAAAATATAATTGCGCAATACTTTAAAGTCACAATGCAATAAGTACAGTAGATGGAAGCTCTCAAAATGTGTACAAGGCAGTTAATTAGCCCCGATATATTTTGCAGATTTGTCTAAACTAAATGTGAACTCATATCTTCCCCCTTCCTGTGTATATAATCTGTATACAGTAAGTTGCTATAAGAACACTGAAATAAGATGATATGCTGTGTGATAAGGCACTGTGCCATCAGATATGCTTTCTACATGGCACGTTTTTTCTCTTTTTTTAGGTTTTGTATGCTGCCATCTCATTTATACGTTTACAATTTCACAGTAAAAACTCGTCTATATTTGCAAATATAAACTGAACACTTTGAACAAAATCGTAAATGGACTTTTTTGTTTACATCACAGAAAATTGCAATCATATGCAACAGCTTCAGAACAAACAAAGCAACACCCACCACCACATATACTACTTGTACTTTTATCAATAGAGCGAAACATACACCCATTTCACATTTTGGCTAAATCGAGCTTGCTGGTTCATTTCCACTTTGTGTGTAACTTTATAACACAGACTCAACAAAAGATATTGTTGACACAAGTATTGTGGCATTTCTTGGGGTTTCCAGGAATATTGATGATGATCAAGTTATAGGTTCCTCTTTAACAGGATTGTCTGTGCTTTTAGTACGAACTCATTTTCCTTGATTCTTGAAGGTACTTTTACAACCAAGAGCAAACTACACCCGGGATGGTTTATGAAACTCTCTTTCCTTCTTAAAGGGATACGTCACTTTTTTGGAAGTTTACCGCTCAGTTTACAGTGAGCTACAGTCGTGAAGTTAGTAATTATCGCCATAGAATGGAGGCTAATGGTACAGTTGTTAAAAATCTGCCAAAACACACATCTCACTGCGCCAAAATACATGTTGTGCTTCGGGTACTCAACACACGATGAAACATTAATCCAAAATGCACATAATTGGTCTTTTTGGAAGGAAAAGAGGTAGGCGGCACTACTTTCCAAACATGGCCGCCGACCTCTTTTCCTTCCAAAAATACAGATTATGTGCATTTTGGATTAACATTTCATCGTGTGGTGAGTACCCGAAGCACAACATGTATTTTGGCGCAGTGAGATGTGTGTTTTGGCAGATTTTTAACAGCTGTACCATTAGCCTCCATTCTATGGCGATAATTACTAACTTCACGACTGTAGCTCACTGTAAACTGAGCGGACAGTGCCGGTAAGGCATGGTGTATCTTGGTTATGTGGGGGGGATGTGGTAAATGAGCTAAACTTCCAAAAAAGTGGCGTATCCCTTTAAGGCCAAAAAACAAGATTGAAAACAATGATAATATGCAAAATATAAGAAAGATATTTTAGGCAACGTAAAGGTAAACACTAGTTCTAAATACGAGTTAACTAATGGAGTAAAAGAAAACTGCATGAAGTCATCTGCATATAGTGTGCGAGTGTTATCCAGGAGCAAGGACACCGAGTTAGTCTGCACAAGCTTTACCTGAAACACAAGTTATCATCAATTTGGAATAAATCCCTGTGAAATGACACAAAATAAAGGTAGAAAAGTCTGTGACACCACCATAGAGTGAGACGCCGTTGACTACCTCCAGCCAGCAAAGACACCATAAATGCAGTCACGGAAATCACCGGCGTTTAATCGCCTCCACTTCCCACGATGCAACTCTTCAAATCCTCCATACGAAGCAATAAGTGGTCGTTTGAAGTTGAAACACTCGTTTCAAAGTCTTTCCACAGTCTCCCCCTGACCTCTGTGTAATACAATCTCAAACACTTTACTGCCTCAGACTTGTCAACTGGGACAGGAGGTCAGGTGCTGGCAGGCCACATGTACATCTGTTTGAGATGGGAGGTCAGGTGCTGGCAGGCCACATGTGCATCTGTTTGAGATGGGAGGAGGTCAGGTGCTGGCAGGCCACATGTGCATCTGTTTGAGACGGGAGGAGGTCAGGTGCTGGCAGGCCACATGTGCATCTGTTTGAGATGGGAGGAGGTCAGGTGCTGGCAGGCCACATGTGCATCTGTTTGAGATGGGAGGAGGTCAGGTGCTGGCAGTCCACATGTGCATCTGTTTGGCGATCTGCAACACAAAGACTATGTCCGGCCGCTGGTCTGGCTCCGGGTTGATGCACATGCTAACCAGCTCCCGTAGCTACGGTGGGATGAAGAGAGGTTCCCATTAGCATTAGCAGTCAGCATTGGATTTTATTTTTTTGCTTTATGTGTGTATGTGTGTGTGTGTGTGTGTGTGTGTGTGTGTGTTTAAATGTAGAACAGCAAGTCAAGTCAGAACAAATAAAGAGTCCACTATCAATTTCACATCTGAAAGAAAAGTAAATATCTAGGACTTTTCAATGGTTTTAATAATTTAACAATAATTTTTTAATTTTAATAGGATAAACACTTGGTAAGATCATCATGAGTTCGATTTCTAGAATCAGTTTCAACTTCAATAAATTCTATCATTCCATACAAATTAGGAAAACAGAATTTAAATTCAGTCATCTGCTGTCATTTACACAAACACAAGATCTCAAGTCAACATTTAGAAACCTTTTCAACTCATCAAAGTACAGGTCCTTACACATCGGGAGCGTTTTTTTCGTGCGATTCATTCGCACGTCAATAATATTTTCCGAACCTATATCAGTCAATGCAACCGTGTATACCGACGGCGAAGTTTCGCCCAGCGTTATTGCGGTGTTGATTTTTTCGAACCACGGCCGATTTGTCAGAAATTCTCTTCCGACGTGTACACATGTGTGGCTGTGATTGACAGGTGGGTCAAAACTGGCATCGCAATTCTGTGCCGTATATTCGCATCGCTCTCGATGTGTTAAGGACCTTTAAGATCAGCAGAAGTCAGGTCTCAAGTCTTCTCTTCATGCATCAAGTCACGTTTCTTTTCTTCTTCTGATTCCTTCCTCATTTTCTCCCCAATAGAGCTGAACAGTCACGTGCCATTTCTTCCATAGACATTTTGAAAAATCCTTATATAATGAGTTTTAAAGGTCCAATCTGTAAGTTTGGGGGGGGAAATAAATGTTTACAAAGTGTTTTTTATTACCATTGAGTGAATGTAACTTAATAAATGAGCCCAGCCGCGTCTCTCTGCGTTCACCCATTGTGACCTTCTGCGCGTTCACAAGCCTGCCTCTTGTACTGGCTCCGGCCGGAAATACAGCAACGAAGAAGAAGGCTAACAGGCAGCGGCTAACATTACATTTGCTAGCTAAGCAAAGAACCAACAACACAGAGTCCAGTAAAAAGTCACACAGAAAAATAAATAAATATTTATCTAGTGAAGCCCATTTGGCCAGACAGCAGCAATGTGACCGATGTCGGGGGGAAACTAGAGTCGGGGCTGTGTTTTCAGTTCATGGAGGGACCTTGTTGCTTGTAGCTGCTGTAATGTTGTTTTGGCCAGATAATGTTAGCTGCTTGCTAATGGATTTTTACCACCTGGTCAGAAACTCAGCTAATAACATTACCGTCTTGTGTGAAGTAATGCAACAGTCGCAAATATACCTAACGTTACTACCGTTATGCTTATGGTCATGGAACATTGTTTGACTGACTGCAGTTAGACTGCCTATTCTCTATGTCATAACGTTAGCTTGATGCTAAACGCGGCTAACTAATATACATAATCAATTACCACCCAGCTCCACTAATAACATTTACCGTCTTGTGTGGATAATGAATGTAGCAGTCGTAAATATGCCTACCGTTACTACTGTTATGCTTATGGAACATTGTTTGACTGTTCAGTTTGGTCGCGTCCAGCTCACATCAACCCCAGGCATTAGACGGTACTGTATAATATAGGGGGAGCAGGCTAGTTCCTGGCTTATGCTAACGTGAGTATCCACTTCTCCGAAGCCAATGCAAGCCAAAACACGACCAAAGATGCCACAATAACGTCTGCTAATTCATCCAGAATCATTCCTGGCCATCTCGAGGTCCAGGTTGCCGTTTTCAAGTGACTTTTATGAGCTAACGTTACAAAGCAACCAACGCCTCTGCCGTTGCCAGGCAGCTGCAGTGCTTGTGCTGGCCGCGTGCGAGTATGCACGTCAGCTCGTGCACACGCTGCCTGCAGTTACTCTAACGGCCACCAGTGTCAGTAATAGTTAGAACTTACGGAAGGAACACTCCGCCCATTTTCAACCAGCTTTGTATCATTAGAACATCAGTAGTATATCAGAAAACTGTAAACGGTTTTGATGTCATTCATCTAGTTTGACAGTTATTGAGAGTTGATTTGAGTTAATGAGTTATTTATTTGAGTTAGTGTGGACCAGTGATGTCACTGGTCCACACTTTAACACTCAATAACTGTCAAATTAAATGACAGACTTTACAACAGTTTACAGTTTTCTGATATACTACTGATGTTCTAATGATACAAAGCTGGTTGAAAATGGGCAGAGTGTTCCTTTAAGGCTGGAACCAAGCTAACCCGTGACCTACTGATGACCATAAAACATTTCAGTTGTTTGCACTCATTTTCGTCAATGAGTTAAAACTAGACGAAAATGTTAGGGAGCGAGGAATTGGAAAGAGATCCAATCAGAAGAGAAGAAGTTAAACATTTAAATCTGTGTCTGTATTGCACGTTCAAACCTTAATACCATTCCTTAATATCAGATTACTAGATCTTTCCAATGAGTTTGGAAATTCTAGAGAAACATTTAAAGGGGGACTTACCCCCCAGATATGTAACAAAACAGTGATTTGAAAAAACCTACGGAAAAAAACAAGAAATGACATATACTCTTGTCTATACTATACTCTTTGGCTGTGCTCAGCTCAGGAAATCAACGCCATTACAGTTTGCCCACCGCCTCGAAAATAATTTATATGAGAGCTGCAATATCTTTATAAATATCAACAACTAGCCAACGCTGGTGGCCTGTATGGAAATAGCGTTGCTCAAAATGGTTGAAAGTTATATCAATTTGGCCATTCAGTGGCGAACTAGAAATTTAATTATTTTTCTCCCATGTGTGGCGGCTTGTCTAACTACGTGAGACTAGTGACGCGAGAGCGCAGCATCGCACAATAGTCACGACAAACGTCCCGCTCTCACGCTCATGTAATCACAATGCGAGATTTCTCCGGGTCATTCCCTCGTCCAACTTGCGATATACCGCGCCATGAAATCGGTTTTTGATTTTCGTTTGGGAATTTTCGTGATTCTTGTTAAAAAGTTACTGCACCTCTGATTTTTCCTCTCGGGCGCAGCGCAGGGCAGAGCTGCAGAGCTCCCACCTCCTCCTCCTCGGGCCATTCAGTCTGTCCAAACTCAATACCGATCTAATCTCAGTATGAGATGCAGGGAAATATATTATAGTAGCCGATGTGTTTAGAGCAGCTTTGTCACGTTGTCACGTCGTAGTATAGCGTTATATTTTACATGTGTGCTAAACTGCGATGAGATTTGTTTGCGGAAATGTCAGACTGTTCTCACCCCATGCCCAAGCCCCCGCCTCGGCCATGAGAGCCGAGGAGGGCTGCTGCTGCTGCTGCTGCTGCTGCTGCTGCTGCTGCTGCTGCGCGCGGCCCGGAGCTTGGGGCTCGTGCATGAGCATACGACTCTCTCCCGCCTGACTGGCCGGGAGAGAGTGCTTCCAACTCGGACTGATAATATAAACAACATCATTTGAGCTTATCCAGGTAAGATATTAATAAAGTAATGACACATTCAGCAGGAAACTAACTATAATTAAGACATGTGCCAACTTTGACGACGTTTGGTTCAGTATTTTAAGAGCAAACAGGTTTTTTTAACTTCCTGAAAAGTTGCTGTTTTGGAGATTCGAGGTCCTGGAACGACAGCGACGATATATGGAATTCTGGACAAAATTATAGCTAGGCTACATAAAAAAAAATCAGATTTGCATCTGAGAGACCAAATCTCATCATAGGGCTCCTTAGTATGAAAAAGGTTGGGAATGATTTACAGCAACACAATGCCATGTCCTTCCTTTTATCATTATAGTGGCGTTTATTGATAGTATTGTGTTACATATGAGTTGGTAGGAAAATAACAGGCGATTGTAATCAATTAACAGGTGATTAACAGGTCAAGTGACATCATGGGAATAGGCTTGGAGTTGTGAGGAGCCGAAAGGGTACAGGGGGAGTAGGGGAGTAACTATCTTGAAATCCCATAGTCTTTGGGGACAACATGAAGTCAGGTTGTACCAAATCTCCCATTCATTTGAGGGCAAAAAAAAAGCAGTGTTCCACCCATAGAGGGCGCTTATGCCAGTTATGCTGCTGAAAAATGATACAAATGGCAGAATGGCAACAGTTTGGTCTCAAATGTGGAAATTTTGACCAGCATTCTTCACACATCACCCCCAAAGTCATATATATTGGTTAAAAGCTGAAAAAAAGTGTTTTGGGGGTTAGTTACACTTTAAATAATGAATTAATTACACTTTAACTAAGCCCGTTACATTTTAGTCGACCACATCTACCGTAGATTTACAGCAGTCGACTAAAATCTTATGATATTTAGTAAACTAAAACTAGACTAAAACTAAATGCCGTTTTTAGTCAAAAGACTATGACTAAAAGTAAATCAAAATTTGCTGTAAAAATTAACATTTGTGCGAAATGAGCATACTGGAGAAGGTTCAAATGAAAGGACACAGCAACCCCATTGATGTTGATTCGTATTGTTAGTAGTCAGCTACGTCCAGATGTCCAGTGACTCCAGTCTGCTTTATGAATTGAACATGGACCGTGTCAACGACAACAAGAAGCTTCTTGTGTTGCTGTACCTTCTCAGAGTACTGCTCAGGTGGGAGGGGAGGGTAGTCACACTGTACCTTCTCAGAGTACTGCTCAGGTGGGAGGGGAGGGTAGTCACACTGTACCTTCTCAGAGTACTGCTCAGGTGGGAGGGGAGGGTAGTCACACTGTACCTTCTCAGAGTACTGCTCAGGTGGGAGGGGAGGGTAGTCACACTGTACCTTCTCAGAGTACTGCTCAGGTGGGAGGGGAGGGTAGTCACACTGTACCTTCTCAGAGTACTGCTCAGGTGGGAGGGGAGGGTAGTCACACTGTACCTTCTCAGAGTACTGCTCAGGTGGGAGGGGAGGGTAGTCACACTGTACCTTCTCAGAGTACTGCTCAGGTGGGAGGGGAGGGTAGTCACACTGTACCTTCTCAGAGTACTGCTCAGGTGGGAGGGGAGGGTAGTCACACTGTACCTTCTCAGAGTACTGCTCAGGTGGGAGGGGAGGGTAGTCACACTGCTCAATCTTGTGGCATAGAGCAAGGAGGTTCATCTTGTCCCCATAAAATGGACTCTGCAGGGCCGCCATCTGGAGATGGGGAGAGATAGATCGTTCTGGTGTGAGGTGCAAAGTTTTGGAGATATGGGCCATAGACGTAGAGATGTCTGCCTTCTCTCGAATACAATGGAAGTGAATGGCACTCTGCTTGTGGTGCTCAAAGCGCCAAAAATGAAATAAATAAAAAATACTTATGAAAAACCCAATAGCAATGTCTCTTTCCAGAAATCATGACCTGGTTACTCAAGATAATCCACATACCTTGTTGTGAGCAGTTTCATGTCTGAACTATCTTCTGGTTTGTACAATGTCTTTTGATAATAAAAGTTGCTGTCGTATTTGCACGATTTCAATCAATTTCAAAGGAGATATTCACACATCCAATTCTCTCTGGTGCAGGTGTGTTGGAAAGTATCACTTTAAGAAAGAAGATCCCGCACACTGCTCTTGCTCAGCATCACCAAATTTTATTGATCATACACAACGTTTCTTGAAGTGTGTTTGACAGCATTTCTGCCAGAGTGATCTTAAATAGACAATGCTCCACCCTTTCTACCCCCTCCACACCTGTCTTCACAGGTGTAGGACAATCAGTCTCTTGTGGGAGTGTCTCTCAATAATTGACAGTAAGCATATATCACCTTAAAAAGACCCCAGATAAATTTGAACACGTGTAACAGCGCAACATATAATTTACACATAATTATGCCTAATAATTCACACATACTATATTTACAATGATATTTACAGAAGTAGCACAACAGATGCTGAAGACGGCCTTGCAGCTTTCATAAATCATTCAAAAGTGTGCAACATTTATCTTGGATGCTTCACCAAACAAGGTATATTTGATACCCAAAACTGCTTAGAGAATAACATGCCATGGGATCTCATCGTTCAATCCTTTGGGGGATAAAGTTTGCAAATGATAAATCCAGTAAACTTCTCTCCTATTCAGAATAGCATCAATGTTGCCACCTCTCTCTGGCAGAGTCACTTTCTCAATGCCCTGGAACCTGAATGATGAGATGTCATGTTTGAAGTCATTGAAAAGTACTGCTATTGGGTAATCTCTATCATTTCTCCTTATGCAAATCTTATGTTCACTTATTCTTTGTTTTAATTGACGCAATCTGGGAACCCAACGGTAAAACAAAACAAAACTCATATTTATTTGTATGTATTGTAGCTCTTTTCGAAACATCATGCAAGTTTATGAAGCTATTGTTAAATTGCATAATCTATTGGAGTTTAAATGGTAAAGGTGATCGTGCTGTGAGTTTACCTCATACAGGAGACAGCCCAGTGACCAGATGTCAGATTTAAAGTTGTATCCGTTCTCGTGGATCCTCTCCGGTGACATGTAGTACGGTGTCCCCACTGGGACAGAAAGACAGACACATGACATGAAAAGTCTCAGTTTGGTCAACATATCTTTGCTCAAGTCATTTTCTTTTTTAACTTGCTTGCTACAATCATTTAATCTGTGTGGTGACTAGGGATGCAGGGGTTAACCGGTTTGACTATTAACCGCGATTTCAAACGTCACGGTTATATAACCGCAGAGGCTCCGTAACACCGGGTGTTTTGTTGTCAAAATAAGTCCGTCAGTTTAAACTCCCATGCGGCGCAGACAGCGCTGGAACGAGAGGAACCGGTCTCTCGCTTCGTTTCCGCACGGACTATTTTAGCGGGTGCACAAAACACAGCTCTCCCACCAGTCTGCTCCCAATAGCATAGCCATGGACGTCAGCCAAACATAAACTTTTCAGAGACGTGCGCGATGCGACAGTCGCCTGACACGAACTGTGGTCTCCGTGGCCTCTTAATTTGTTTACTGAACGGCCATCGATGTAACGACGTAACGCTAGTTAGTTATCTCTCCCTTGCCTACGCTAGCATTACAGCTAACGTAATGGCAGAGCCTGAGAGACCACAAGCAACTCAAAGAGATGATCTCTTCCCCCCCAAAACATGTCTAAAGTAATCGGTATGGCAGCATTTCGGTTACAAAAAGGACACCCAGGGTGTTGTTAAAGATGACGGCTCCCCAATCTGCAAAACCTGCCGAATTCGCAGTCGCAGCTAAGGGCTCCAACACCTCCAACCTTCTACAACACCTGCATAACGTTAGATGATTAAAAATGAATAATAATCAAACTAATAGGCATGGATGAGGATGACACAGTTGATGATAACACTCAAGTGTATTACCCACATTCGTTATATTTCTCATAGGAGGTCACTAAAAGTTAATCAACATTTACACTAAAAGATAAGTTAGATCTGTTTGTCCACCAGGTTTTACAAGTTCTCTACTCAGGTGATCCAAAAGAAATGTAGAAAAATAATACACCTGCCTGACTATGTTTTGTTCCAAAGAGATCTACTGTCATAAATATTACAGTCAGACTTTGTTTATTTTATTTATTTTATTTATCATTTTGGACAAATATTTGCCTTTATTTACCTTTCAAAAGACAGCAACCTTTAAACAATGCATGGACAATACAATAAAACCTCTGTTCAAAGAATGCTCATGTGATTTTTATACGTCCATAAATAATCGTGAAACCGTGATAATCGTGGTTTTTTCTCAGACTATAATCGTACATCAAAAAAAATAATCGCTGCATCCCTAGTGGTGACCAGTATTTGTCCTGGTCGCTGCACTAGCGCCTCCTCTGGTCGGTCGGGGCGCCTGTTCGGGGTGAAGCGAACTGGTCGGAATAGCGTGATCCTCCTACGTGTTACGTCCTACTGGTGAAGCTCCCACTGTCGGGTAAAAAGAAGTGGCTGGCAACTGCGCATGCGTCGGAGGAAGCATGATGCTAGTCTACAGCTCTCCCCTGATCGGCAGAGGATGGAGCAGCGACCGGGCAGCAGGGGGGAAATTGGCCAAGTACAATTGGGGAGAAAATGGGGAAGGGAAATCGGGAACTACATAAAAAAAATAATAATAATAATCTGTGTTGTGACCTGTGATGGGGACTTGGGTAACAGTAACTTGAGACTTGACTTGAGACTCTTCTTCAAAAGACTTTACACTCAACTCGGACTCGAGATTTGGGACTAGTGAACATTTATTTAATATTTCTTTGGAGCATTAACATTAACGAAATGTCTACTAATAATAACATCAACTAATCAATGTTGATACTGTATGCTAATAGATAAAGGAGTGAGGATAATACAGTACATGCTTTGAATTCTTTAGTTTTAGCTCTGCAGTGTTCTAAGCAGACCAGATGGCATGCAGCAGATGATAGAACGCTCATCCATAAGACACTCGAGACATGACTTGGACTTGTGACCAAAGACTTCAGACTTGACTTGGACTTCAAAAAATGACTTGTGAGCATCTGGCACTGGTGGCTTGTATTGTAGCAAGGAAAAGTATGTGGTCTCTCTGAAATAACAAAACTAAACACTGAAATGTGTGTTGTAATTAATAAACTATGAATAAAGACTGAGCCAGGAAGACGGTTTGCAGTCAGCACTTCATGGAACTTAAAAGATTGTTCCGGCATGTAATTCATTTTTCTCCTCATCTCCAATTGGATTGGAATTTAATGTAAAATGCAAAATGTAGTTACTTAACTTGTGAGAACCTGAATAAAAACGGACATACGCTGAGCTCCGTAAGATTTGTAATAGCAAAACATTTGCATTTTGTTTTGGCAATCCTTAGCACCAAAGTGCCTGTGCAATAACAATAAATAATAGTTCTTCGATCTTGTGAAAACAAAAACGCTCATCTTACTGCCGCGATATCTTGTGTTTAAAAAATAATAATGTATTGAGTTGATCATCACAAAATAATGAATATAATGCAATGTTATCCATTATGTTGCCATGTTATCCTGCCATGTTTTATGTTTTATTTTGTTTTGTTTTGTTTTTGTTTGTTCTTTTCTCTTGTTTTTGTTTATATTCTATGCTTTGATGAAAGTGTTAATATTGGTTTAATTTCTTAGGTAAGAGACCTCATATAAGCCCATTAGGGGTTCTTGATTTTTTATCCCCCATTAGTGCTAATTTAATTTATTTATCCTGGTTGCTACTCCACCCTCTGCCGATCTGGGGAGAGCCGAAACTGACTCCATGCTTCCTCCGAGACATGGGCAGTTAGCCAGCCGCTTCTTTTCACCTGACAGGGGAAGCTTCACCGGTAGGACATAGCACGTGGGAGGTTCACGCTATTCCAACCAGTTCCCCTCCCTCCGAACAGGCGCCCTTAATGACGAGAGGAGGAACCACATTAGCAACCAGGATATTGCATGTTTTGGTGAAGGGGTTCCTATATGAAGGAAACCCCCGGGAGGCACGGGGAGAACATGCAAACTCCACACAGAAAGGCCCTTTTGATGACCCCACCCGGGCGGTGGGCACTCGAGGACATGCGGACGGGCACGCATTCCTTCAGCGTTCACAGCGTCCCAGGTGGGAATCGAACCCAGGACCTTCGAGCTGTGAGGCGACAGCGCTTACCACTGCACCACCGTACCCCCCCTGCACAATCTTTTGAGAGAGTCTGGTTGCTAATACCTCCACTCTGGGCTAGCAGGGAAAAAGGCTCCGTTACCTTTACAGCAGGGGTGGCCAAACTACGGCCCGCGGGCCAACTGTGGCCCGCTGCCCGTTTTTAAGTGGCCCGCCATGAATTTAGAAAAAATTTTTTTTTGCTAAAAACGTTTTTCCGTTTTTCTGTTTCAAAGTTTAAAACGGAAAACGAAAACGAAAACGGGGGAAAAAACTGAAAAACAAAAACAAAAAAACGGATTCCCCCCATTTCGTTTTTTCAATTTAAAACCATTGAAAATGGGTTATACTTGGGCACCCTGACATGGTCTATTTATAAAAATAAAAAAAAATAAAAACTGAATTAATGTTTAATACTAATGTTATGTTAAATTATCTCTGTCTTAACCTGTTGGCACAGGAAAAGAAAATTTGATAACATACAGAAATACCCATTGTAATAGGTGAGCGCATCAATAAACGATGTGTCATATTTATTTAGGTAGAAATTAAATTTTTGATGGCACACGGGTTTTCTGGTCCAATTTTTTTGCTGCGAAAACTGCCGCGCTTAATATTGTTTGGCCCGCGACTCCTTATATTTTTCTGTATGCGGCCCACAACCAAAAAAGTTTGGCCACCCCTGCTTTACAGCCATCCGCCGAAAGTACCAAGCAGGCCTGCTTTATTGCACAATCCAAATCTTCGTCAAAACTGGCCATTTTCAGTGTGTAGCAACGAGCTATAGTCTAGTAGGAAGGAGGGGGTATCATGCACCCCCCCGGAAATATACTTCTAATCAGCATTTCTAGATTGGAAAAATTGTGTAAAAAATGATGAGCTATGTTAACACGTTCACTGCCAATGACGTGTTGATACGTCAAAAAAAATCCAACGGTTGACTGCCAATGATGTGTTGATACTGTACGTCAAAAAAAAAAAAAAAAAAAATTTGACGGTGGGACGTGGATCAACGCCCCCCACGTCTCCTATAAAAATATTGGAGCCACCGAACGTGTACAACCCATTCCACCGACCCACTAAGTGGCGACAGTGCTCTCCAGACTAGAAAAAGCAGAGCCAAAACTGCAGGGGAACGCGCGAGGAAACCATTATCATACTGTAAAATGGATTGGCGAAAACGCTTTCGCTTTCGCGCATTATCGCGCTGGGAGCTGGCGGTGGGGGATTGCAAATTTGCATAATAGATTATGCGTGCAACACACTTTGAAACACCGCAGAAAGCCCACAATCGCACGCAGCTTCATGGCAGCTGAGCTCACAACCGAAACGACTCATGCAGACTCGCCCAAAGAGCAGCCGCCAGCAGCCAGGCAGCACAGACAGGCAGAGCCTCGCTTGTGACAAACGCTGCAAAGCCACTAGAGACACACCCACGGAGGGAGGAGTTTGAAGGAGAGGGGGGTTTCCTGCTGCTATGGAGGAAATTACTGTTCAAAACTATTGTTTAGATGTCTGACGTCTTACGCCAAAAATAAATGGTTAAAGTGACTGTTCTATCGAATTTCACAAAAAGCCATTTATCTCAGAATAAATTTTCAGACGCTGAAACCATGCTGTATTCTACTGCTAATGCCTACATAACTACTAACTCTACAAACTAACTATTTTAGATAGAGAAAGCACACATTCTATTAGTTCTTTTGAGATCATTTGTGTTCACAAAATCTTAGCAGAAAAGAATCCTCGGCTCTTGAAAGATGAGCCAGAATCCTCAAAAAAAAACCTTGGCAGAACCTACCTACAGTATTGAAAAAACGGCTGGCAGTGAATGTGTTAAAAAGTTGTGAAAATGTCCCACATATCATTTTTATGTAAATTAGTGCCGCCATCACCAAAAAGTATATTTTCACTATATCTCAGCCAATATTGCAGATAACTGAACAAATAAGGTGTCTAGACCCATGTTTTGAGGGTCAAGGATCATAATAAAACTATTCCTGAAGTGGCCACATGTATCTGTGGCATGCTACTATGCAAATTAGTGCTGCCATTATGAAAATATACATTTTTTGTTCATGTACTAAATACCTCAGTCCAAAGTTCAACCCCTTCGCTGATGCCAACTGTGTATTTTGCTGGGTATTCAACCTCCAAAAAACAAGGTAAGAAGCTAACTCAGCTACACACCACACTACATCACAATACAGATGTGTAACAGGCCACAATTCTACTACAGGGTGGAGAGCTAGTAGCTAGTTAGTACTACTAGCGAGCTAGTAAACATATTAAATCTAGCTAGAACCTAGTTTATTGATGAAGCTGGGTTCATCTCTTATCTGATAATAAGGGGTTACGCTTAACGCACGCAAGGCACGCAAGCTAGAACTGACCGTGCGATATTTCTAGTCAGATTTAAAAGTCCAGATGTCATAACAGGGTGCCTTTAAGTTAATGGTGATTTGGTGGAAGCAGACATTAAGCCTGCATGCCCAAAAGAAAACACAGTGTAGGTCCTGCAGCCAACAAATGCTGTCCAGCTACATGCATCCTTCATGTGCCATCATGTCTGATCATGGTCATTTTACACTCCTCACTAAAATCAAAGGAACTGCTACAGAAAAACTACAACAGCTTCATACAATCTGGAACTGACGTCTCCACCAGTCACATGAGTCCCCATACCGTATGCAATAAGTGTGTGAGCAGATCCCTACAACTCTCCCCGATGACCTGGAAAGTGTTGGGTCCTTCGGGATCAATAAAGTATCTACCTACCTACCTACCTACCTACCTATCACTGCAACTTTTATCAGCACTTTACAGGCAATCTTCATCTTCTGGTAGATGATATAGAACCAGAACCATCAACCTCAAAGTGGCATCGCTCCCCCTGTAAATTGTCTTCAGGGGGTTCTGCTAGATTCATCTTTACACCAGAGTACATTTGTTGTGACAAAGTTGAGATCAAAAATGGTCATCGCAACACTGAGAAACCTGAATACTTCTCATCTTATAAGAACAACGAAAATGCATGGGAGCAAATTGAATCACGGGCCAATAAAATGGGTCTAGTTCGACTTCATAGGCAGGCAAAAGGCTTGTGAGGCCAAACACCATCCATCATGCTTTAAATATTTCCGCACAACATTCGCTAACTATGAGCCCCCTAGTCCACCTAGTCCACCTAGTCCACCTAGTCCACCTAGTCCAGGCACGAGCTGCTTGCCGCTGCTTCTGATATACCTGCTGAAGAACCAGATGTAGCACTCTTGCATCTTAGTAGCATAGATAGACAGTGTCATTCTCTGCAGGTGTGAATGATGAGCCATCAGGAAACTTTGGGCCAACACGAGTAAAATGTGTAAAGGGTGAGAGAGTTTCTGGTGTGTCGACTTTCAGGCTACGCTGTTACGACTTGTTGATGCAGCATTCGGACCTTATTGCTCTCGAACCCAGTCTTGACCTCCTGCACCATTATTCCTCCCACACACTGTTGCTGTCGTGCACATTCATTCGTGTTTTATTCAAGTTATCCAACTCACAGTGGAATATGAGGTTGCCTTCTCCTGTCACAATTTTGTGTGTTCGATAGGCTGAGACTTCATCTAGGACCTTGGCCAGGGGAGTTTCCCGTTCTACTGTAAGTCAAAATCGTAGCTCTCAGAGTGGCCAAGTCTGTCTAATATCATGGTGAACTGCCTGCTTCGGAACAAGTACCTGGCGGTCACACAGAGTAGAATGTGTTTGGGTAACTTCCATTTTCCCTCTGACACTGCCCGGCACAGGTCTTGCCAAATACCAGAAGAATACCAGACGCTTCATACAGTGAACGCTGCAGACGCTGCATTTGTCTCTACTTGCCAGCAATAACCGTGCTGAGGAACTGGATGAGGTCCTGCGGGTGGGAGATGTTCAGAAGTGATGTTCAGAAGTGAGCTCCATATCGTTGGCTGTTGGCGGCCACAGTAGATCATTGGACTCTATGAAAGCCTGTTGGACATTCAGACGAAGTAGGAGAGCAACATTTTGGTACTTGTCTGTGCTTCCGGGAGTGTACGCTCGTGCAAGAGGATTAGAAACGCTGATATTCAAGCTGTATACATGATCATCCAGTTTGTGAAGTGGATATGCTCCTTGATTGGGTTCTTCTGTAGGCATTTCAGTAGATTCTCAGAACGATAATCTCAGTTCCCGTACCCATTCAATTTCAGTTCTTTGACAAGAGCAATCGCAAAGAAGATAGCTGTGGGACCTAATTTTGCTGGACGACATAAGTTTGAATGTGTTCCAGTACCAAGATGAATGCTTTTTCATGGGTGGCTGACATGCAAGGCTGCTCGTTATGCTTTGCTCCTTTTGGCTCTGCGAATCTCGCACTCATAGTTAGCGAATGCTGTGCGGAAAGATTTAAAGTTCTTTGACCTCACAAGCAAAGAGGTATTTTACCTTACGAACTAGACCCAATTTCTCAGCCTGTGATTCAGTTTGCTCCCATGCATTTTCGTTGTTCTTATAAGATGAGAAGTATTCAGGTCTCTCAGTGTTGCGATGATGGTCTTTGATCTCAACTTTGTCACAACAAATGTACTCTGGTGTAAAGATGAATCTAGCAGAACCCCCTGAAGACAATTTACAGGGGGAGCGATGCCACTGTGAGGTTGATGGTTCTGGTTCTGTATCATCTACCAGAAGATGAAGATTGCCTGTAAAGTGCTGATAACAGTTGCGGTGATAGCCAACACTTTCCAGGTCATCGGGGAGAGTTGTAGGGATCTGCTCACACACTTATTGCATACGGTATGGGGACTCATGTGACTGGTGGAGACGTCAGTTCCAGATTGTATGAAGCTGTTGTAGTTTTTCTGTAGCAGTTCCTTTGATTTTAGTGAGGGGTGTAAAATGACCATGATCAGACATGATGGCACATGAAGGATGCATGTAGCTGGACAGCATTTGTTGGCTGCAGGACCTACACTCTGTTTTCTTTTGGGCATGCAGGCTTAATGTCTGCTTCCACCAGATCACCATTAACTTATACCCTGTTATGAAATCTGGACTTTTAAATCTGACGAGAAATATCGCATAGTCTGTTCCAACCTGCGTGCCTTGCGTGCGCTAAGCGTAACCCCTTATTATGAGATAAGAGATCAACCCAGCTTCATCAACAAACTAGGTTCTAGCCAGATTCAATATAGCTCGCTAGTAGTACTAACTAGCTACTAGCTCTCCATGACCACGTTTTTACCCTGTAGTAGAATTGTGTCCTGTTACACGTCTGTATTGTGTGGTAGTGTGGTGTTCAGCTGAGTTAGCTTCTTACCTTGTTTTTTGGAGGTTGAATACCCAGCAAAATACACAGTTGGCATCAGCGAAGGGGTTGAACTTTGGACTGAGGTATTTAGTACATGAACAAAAAATGTATATTTTCATAATGGCAGCACTAATTTGCATAGTAGCATGCCACAGATACATGTGGCCACTTCAGGAATAGTTTTATTATGATCCTTGACCCTCAAAACATGGGTCTAGACACCTTATTTGTTCAGTTATCTGCAATATTGGCTGAGATAGGCTATAGTGAAAATATACTTTTTGGTGATGGAGGCACTAATTTGCATAAAAATGATATGTGGGACATTTTCACAACTTTTTAACATAGCTCATCATTTTTTACACAATTTTTTCAATCTAGAAATGCTGATTAGAAGTATATTTCCGGGGGGTGCATGATACCCCCTCCTTCCTACTAGACTACTAGTGTTGGTGTCTCCCAGCGGCAGAGGCATTTGAGACATGCAGGGAGTGGAAAGGAGATCCATAAATGGTCGCAGCCGGTCAGTCGGAGCCGGTCAGAGCCAATGACAGAGCTTGCATGGAGCGGAAAGGGATTTTCTTCTGCTAGCCGACTGAAATAGTCGGCCAATGGCAGCTCTTACACCAGCAGTCTGCTTCAATGCAGTCAGACTAGGATTAAGGTCATCCGAAAATGCTGTTTACATGGCAGTGTCGTATTCAGAGGATTGTCTTAATCAATGTGTCTTACCTAAGGAGTGTGCTGCTGTGGTTTTGGAGCTGAAGAAGCGTCCCAGTCCCAGGTCACCTAGCTTCACCTCCCCTGTGGCTGTTATAAACACGTTGGCTGGTTTGATATCTGACACACACACACACACACACACACACACACACACACACACACACTTAAATGCGATATTTCATCATCATCATGGGCCTTGGATTATACTGTCACCGTTGACGGCAGTCCTGACGATGTCATGTATGATAATCAGTCCTGACTATGTCATGTATGATAATCAGTCCTGACTATGTCATGTATGATAATCTTGCGAGGCAGCTGGATTGCAGGTATATTTTTAAAGCGCCTGCCCCTTTCCCTCATCTCAAAGACAGGAGAGAAATGTTACATTCTACCCAACATCCTGGGTTTGTTGCAACAACACTTAGGCCTTGGCCACACTGATCCGTGGTGTCTGTCCGTGTGCGTTCATTTCTCTGTTCACTTGCATTCATTTTCAATGACAGCTGTCCGACTGTCCGTGGAGTACTCAGAAGCGTACGTATACAGAAAATTTGCATACGTTTTGATGGACAGAAAGTTGAAGAGGGATGAACTTTTTCTGGATGGACGTATCGGATGGTCGGAAGTCACTGTCCGTTTAGCCAATCAGAGTCGAGGTCTCGAGAGGAGGCGTTCCGAGATTTGTTTCAACTTTTCAAAGAAGATGGCGGCCGAGGCAGTGAAGGAGGCTATAATTAATGCTGTGTACACCATCCCGCTGTTGTACAACGTGATAGTCAATGTCACCATCTGATTTCACCATCTAATCTGGTCATTCGGTGGCATTGTATTGCCACATAAGTAATGTAGCGCACAGAGCTAACAGCTAGCTGACGCCAGCTTTCTTCTTCTCTCGGTTTATAGGCGGGTCGCTGACACCTTCAAGGTGCTTACCGCCACCTGCTGTACAAGTAGGTTACTTGTACATGCAACGGACATAAATCTATCCGTCTATCTGTTCTGTCCATTTTCTGACGGATCAGTGTGGCCAAGGCCTTAGCGTCAAATGTAACTCAAGATTCAACATCATCAAGATTCAAGATTCAAGATCTTGAATCTTGAATCTTGAATCTAACTGCGTGAGTGCATGCACTGATGATGCAGAGAGTTCCCCAAACTTCTGACCAGCCAGATATCTTACCAGAGCAGCCAGTAGTTGTGGCGGGACAAAAATTTTGGCCCCTTGAAACCAGATTAGAGGACCATTTACATTAAGATTAGACTGTTTTTGCACTGAAAGGATTTGTTTAACTAATATTTGTGAACTTTCATTTTCATATAGGCCTATTTTTTAACAGTTATTGTTCATATTGTGCTTAATGTATTAATTAAAAGCGTTATTGATAATGAAGTAGCCTATGCTTCCTCATGTTCATTCAGGGATACTATGATGACAGTGGTTTGGGGCCCCCACTCTGATGTTGCATAGGGCCCCGAAAGGCCCAGAAGCGGCCCTGCAATCCCTCTCTCTCTCACCCCGTATGACAGGCTGACAGGCAGGGATGCAAATCATTCCTCAGCACATATACGCGGTGTAAAACATTTTTGAAGGATGTCCTGGTCGAGGTGTATGTTGTAGGCTTGTTGTAGGCTGTTATGCTGGAATTATGCTTGAAGTTTGGACTGTCGCACGGAAATGAGAGACACTGAATCTTGACGAGGAAACGTGTGGAGCTTTTATACACTGTTAGCGCTTTCAGACAGACACTGTTCTGGTTCTGGCTCTGGCTCTGTTCTGGATTCTCAGAACCTTGGTGCTTTCTGGCGAACCAGCCCGTGTTCACACCAGTTTAAGCGGAACCAAAGTGGGAGGACATTATTCGGTAGTCCTTCTTCAGTTTATTTTTATTTTTTTAAGTTTATTAATTATTTGGTCTGGCGTTCGAGTGAACCCAGCCTTCGCCCTCTCTTCTGCAAGTTCGGCATATGATTTGCTCTTTCTTGTACTGCTTTCTAGCTTTTCTTGAGATTCGGTAGATGCCCAAATCGCCACTAAACATTTGGTTTCCTCAGGAGACCACTGCAAATTATTTTTCTCTGTGTTGTCACTGCCTTCTTCTCCTTCCTGCTCGTTTTCACAGCCTAGAATGAGACACGCCCACTGATGATGTCACGGTTCCCAAGGAAAACCAACTATTTTTTGGTTCCGCTGAGAACCAACTTTTCAGGTTCCGAACCAATTATTTTTTCGGTCTGAACGCGCCGGCCAGTTCAGATTAGGGTTCTGGAACCGGAACCGGCACGGAGCCCTGCCGGTGTGAAAGCCCTATGTGTGGGTTTCTGCTCGCGGAAGTGAGCTGGAGTCTTGAAAACTACTGGGAGTATAGTATTTGCAGTATAGCATTCGTTTTCCGTCCCGTTCAAAGACGCACGGGTATTTCACCTCGATGACAATTTCCTCGTCCTTTGTTTAATCTGTGCGGGGCTGCGGGCGGACGCGGACCAGATTATTTTGCGAAAAACTGTAATGGAAACACAGCTACGGTTGGTCATTTCGTATAATCCGACATTAGTCTAAATGAATCAACGTGACAACATTATTAACAGTATAATCACTATCAAGATATTTCGTCTTAAAAGACTTAGAGCGTCATGTCATGTCATGGGCGAAATTAACGTGTCGTTCTTAACTCTGTCACCTGTGACACGCCCCCCCACACAGCACTGTTGCGGCTGTTTCTTGTGCGGCTGGGTGGATGGAAGCTCAGATCAGCATTATGTCCGAGGAGCAAACTTATTCGTCTGATCGACTTTATGGTGACAAGAAGCATGCACATTCACAGCTGCTTTACATTAGGACGTCAAAGGGAGAAAAAAAAAGAGGATACATGTCAACTCCTCAAAAATCAAATCAATAAATTCCTAGTCGGATCGAGAGAGGCGACAGACGGTGAAATGTCCGACGACCGGCTCTTGTGGAACTCTCTGATGATGTCATAGGCATTGTGACATCACCGATGATGTCATCAGTGATGTCATAAGAAGGATGATGTCATCAGTGCTGTCATAAGAGCAAAATCATCTTATGACAGCACTGATGATGTTATAGGCATTGTGACATCATCAGTGACGTTATAAATCACCTTATATAAGCAAGTGACATCACATTAACTCAGGCTCCTAAGAAAAGGCCTCTGACTACTGCTGAGAAAAAGCCAGCTCCATGGGCCAGAGAAGCTGCTGAAGCTCCTCCACCCAAGCTGGGCCAGAGAA